>NW_020653711.1:1529832-1562135 GCF_003589595.1 Hyposmocoma kahamanoa
TGAATGAGTGACAGGCGAGATTTTTATGTATATATTTGTTCTATGTATTACAGATAAATTGTATCTCACTACCGTGCACGGGTTCCTAAAGAAGTTTAAACAAACTTACCAAGACTTCATAACAAGAAAAGTGGTTACAGACTGATATTACAGAAAATAAACAAAAATAGCACGTTAGAACCTTAGAATAATTATTCTAAGGTTAGAACTAGATTTCCATAGAATTTTAAATAATGGTTGCAGTGGTTGTATTTCATTATTTTAATTTACTAGCAGAAAATGAGGTTTTTTTTTAAATACTGTTTTATTTTACTTTCGATGTAGTTTTTTCGCAAATGTATTAAAAAACGTCGTTTCATACACGTGCGGATTTGTCATTTTCACTTGTCTCGCGTCTTGACCCTCGCCTCTGGCTCGGGCCAAGAAGCCTCGAGACTCGTAAATAATGACTAACTTCCGCACTTACATCAAAAATAACTATTGTCGACAAAATCGAAACCGTTGGTAAAACCGCATAACGAATATCAAATAGCGAGCCTCAACGATTACAGAATACCGCGAGCGGTATTCTGTAATCGTTGAGGCTCGCTATTTTGTAATCTGTAATCGTTGAGACTCGGTATTCAATACGACGAGGACGAGTTGTATGTTTTTTCAACTCGTTTTAATTACTCGGTGTTATGTCATGTACTCGGTAAGTGTCAGGATCACAACCTGCACAAACTGTGATGATATAATTTTGACATAAGTGACAAACTCCCTCCCTGCGCTCCCGAGTCATAGAATTTTCGGAAGATTTTCGATTTTAAATCAAAAATGCAAAAGGACGTCTTATGAAATCTAAATAAGTCAAAATTGCTGTTAATCAATGGCTATATTCAAAATCATTCGTTTACGGCGTGTAAGTTCTGAATGTTATTACAAAATCTTTGCTAAAAATATCTTCATGTTTTGATTATTCTACGTCGATGTTTCAGCTGTTTTCGAAAGTACTATTGACGGCCCAGTCATTGGCGCAGAAGAGCTCTTGTATGTTTTCCACGACGTCACAACATTGTGCTAGCCATTATGACGTCCTGGGTCTCACACCTAAAGCGACGCAAAATGATATTAAATCCGCGTACTACAAACTATCCAAGGTGTACCATCCTGACAAATCCGATGTAAGTATCGTGCGATAAAATTTCCATATGAGCTTAGCACTTGCTTAGCTCACAAGGAGCACCTTGTGAAAGAGTTCGTACAGGGAAGTACTGCCACCTTATCTATTTATACCGGAATGTGAACAGTGTTCCAGTTTTGAAGAGTGAAATCACAGGCACATGGGACTTGTCAACTTATGTCTCAGGGTATCGGGTGCAGTGGCAATCAGATCTTTCCCCTCAGATCTTTGTAATTTAAAGCTACGAGTGGCACTGCAACTGTTATGGGCAGACATATTGCTTACCATCAGACACACAATTCCCGTCCCGTCACTTGGAATTACAAAAAAAAACTAATTAGGAAACAATTTGTTATATTGAACTTGCAGAATTATTGACAAGAACACAAGTCCCTGCCTTTCAAATCCTTAAATGCTTCGTACTCCTAATAAAAAAGAACAGTCTTGTAACAGTCTATAATTTGAACTCTGAAGCTGTGGTCTAATGATTTGACCGACCGTCTCTGCGGGTCTACTCTCGATCTCCGTCCGACATTCATCTGAAACAATTACTGTCAAATAAGTAATATTCTACAAAATTAAAAGACAAGTATCCAGTATGAAGCTTCATTTGCATCATGTGTCTTCATTTGGTCAAGTATTGCTTAGTTGGCAGTAATTGTTTCGGACAGATGTCAGGCGGAGATAGAGTGTAGACCCCTTGAAGCAGCAGCCATGGGTTCGAATCGAAAAAAAGATACAACTGCTGAAAGTACTCGTGTACATGTGTGTGGATTGAGTGAGTACACTCTGTAAAATGTAGCAACCAACCTTTCCATTTGTACAAAGATAAAACAAGAAAAATGTGTGCTCACTCAGTTCTTACAGAGGGCTAGTCAGATCCACAAAAGTAGGTATTAAGTTTGTATATAATATTTGCAGATATTTAGTAGTAAATTACTACTAAAACTTGACCAATTACAGTCTGTGTAATACTTACAAATCGAAAATATTGGCGTTTGTTACTCTTCAGAAATCACACACACAAAATCGTGTCCCATTAGTTGCTTGTTTTATTTTTTACCAATTTATATGTAACTTTTACTAAATCTAGACATAAACGAAATTTAATTTGCTTATTTGGTTTTTAAGAAAGTGTTCCTTTTGCGGATTGAGTGAGCATAAGAAAATGTTTGTAAAAATTTAAAAAAGGCACTAATTGATCTGTGATTAAAAACGATAGTTCAGCAAAACTTTTACGAAAAACTAGTACAATAATATTATATGCAAACTTAATACTTTTGTAGATCTGGCTGACCCTCTGTGAGAACTGAGTGAGCACACATTAAGTTATTTTTCAATTGTTTTATCTTTTTACAAGTAGAAAGATTGGTTGCTACAATTGTTTTAGAACTTTTACTAAATGACTAATATATTTTAAGCATTTTACAGAGGGTTCTCACTCAATCCACACACACATACTTATGTTACAAACACATAACTATAAACACTTTAACAAAATTTAGCCTGAATTAGCAACATATTAATAATTTTTTTATATAATACATATTGAACTGCACATTAATAAGTTACATTAAGTCCCCATTATTATTTTCCAGAATGAAACGTCAGCTAAAAACTTCAGAGCAATAACGGAAGCATATGAAGTTTTGGGAAATGTCAATCTGAAGAAAATGTATGACAGGGGTAGGTCACATGTACACATTCACACTTTCCACACAATTACACACCTACAGATAATATATACACATACTTGCACTCACACACATTAACAATTAGGTTAATCGATTTTTAGTCTGAAAAGTTAAAAATTACTGTAATTAGTGAAATGTGTGTTAGTTGTAACACCAGTTACAGTAGATATTAAGTTAGTCTGTTTCATCATCTTAAAAGTATTTAAGAGCAAAATTACTATTAATATTATAGAAGAGCGATGTTTCCTAGCACAGGCCCTAAATTGACATACATCCGCCCCTGTACTATGCCCTTTAAAATGAACGAATAAAACATTTTATTTTTATTTATTTTATTATCTTAGAGTTCTTTAGAACAGATGTAACAACACGAAATCAATCATTTAATTATAGACAGCAGCACATCAAGCTACACATTCTTGGATCTTGTTCTGTTGTTCTGGAGGCTATATTGGACCAAAAGTATATGGTTTGATGAGCTGCCAACTGTACGTTACATTAGGAGAAAATGGACCTGCTATCTATTTAGTCTTAGTTTTTAGTTTGGGTAATAGATTATTTAGTTTTGGTAATACAATTTTATAGGAGATTAGGTTTTTGTTTTAATTAATAAACATTGTGGTACTGGGTATGTATGGTACACCAATACTTTATTTCAATTTTGTAAAAATAAAATGTGAATGGTGGGGAAGTAATCAATCAGGTTAACTCTTTCAAGAAATGCGTAACTGGTATCTGGTCGTCAGCTTGCGTACTTTACTATAACACACTTTCGTTAGAGATGTCCAGTTGTAAGTATACGAGGCCAGCTCGCATACTTTGGTTATGGCCCAAACGCTTTTGTTAGAAATGTCCAACAGTGAATAATGTATGGTTGATATAAGTATCTATAATAAACTTTTTCAGTTTTTTTTACACTTAATTATTTTTTGTTATTGTTCATTTTATAGGGTTGCTGGTAGGGAGGGAAAATACTACGCGTATGGAATATAAACCAGATCCAGAGCCCACCGATCCTGTACTTAAGTTTTATAAATCACGCACATTACGACACATGAACTACACTGTAGATAATCGGCCAGTCTATGACTTTGACACTTGGTAAGATATTTGTAGAAGTCTAAAAATTCTACATGTGCACATTTGTTGAATATTTCCCAAAATCGGCATTATTATTGGTAATTCAAATTGTGAACCAATGTCAACTAAGGCTCAATTTATATTGCTGCGGAACGGAATGGAAGCGAATTTTTGTAACGATATTGTACATAAGAGTAATGAACTTTATGATCAATTGTGTAACATACAAACTAGATACGAGCCAAAGATCACGTCGCGCGTTTTCGCGGAATTCTCACGCGTTCGCGAGAAGTGGCGCGAAGGCAGGCGCAGTATGACCTCAAAAGTCGACGAAATACTACAGCCTCAAGGTGCGGAATGCTCGAGTATTCCAGCGACAGCGCTCGCCTTCGCAAGGCGAAATTTACGTTTCCATTCCATTCCGTTCCGCCGCAATGTGAATTGACCCTTAAGGTGTCTTAGCCTGTGGTCACCAAACTATTTCGTACCCTTGTATTTCCCTAGCGCCACAGAAGCTGCAAGAGGTGCACTTTATTATAAGTATTATTCTGCATTATGCCAACACATTGGTGCTTTGTAAGAAGTAACTACAATATTATGGCTTAGTGTCTTATTTCTCTTTTTCAGGACCAAAGAACACTACGGAAATCTGTTTAGACAAGCTCAGTTTGATAAAGATATGGTCAATAAAAAGCAACAAAGACGAGCCGAAATAATTCGTAATAATAATCAAGAAGCGTTAATCTACATGGTGTTTGCATTAGGAGGACTATTTGTCTTGCTCTTATTTCAGGGCAAGTCAGAATATGATATAGATAAGGTTTCTGTAAATAAGCAAAGGAAAGACGAGACTAAGTAGAACATTTGAATGAGTCACCAACCAACCAATGTCAAGGACAAATCTGCCAAGAACAGATAGATTACTGCGCCAAGAAATTGTAATATAACAATGTTCTCATTTAAGTATTGAATGTATGTGAATCCTCGTTATATTGTGATAAAAATCGTATCAAATTTTAGTTTTATATTTTGAGTAGCTTTGACCATACCTACCAAGTAGAGAAACATCAAGGCTATATATAGTTTTAGTAAATAAATTATTTTCGTTTAATATATTTTTATTTCATTAAATCTATAGCTACTATAATCTTGGCAGTACATACAATATTCTTTAAATTAACTAAAAGATATTATTTCTTATTTTTACACTCTGAAAACAGTCTGTGCCAATAATTCTTCCAAATAAGAGTTTAATTCATTACATTCGTTACTGTATTTCTCCACCACATTTTCGTTTTTGGTTAAACTGTAGTTTCAGATCATTGAATAAACAAAACTTATTATTAAAATTCCTATACATAATACTAAATATTTCTAAAGCTTTCTTCATAGTGACATTTCAATACTATTGGTGCCAGACTATTCTTCAATCTAATAAAAGGTCCTATTATGTTTACTCACATAATTTTAATCACATTTTCACTACAAGCACCATATCATACGGACAGAGGTAAAAATATGTCATTGTAAACAATATTTTCACTTCATTTTGATTTTAATAAACTGAATATACGTAAATAGGTAATTGACACAAAAAAAAATGCTTTCATAATAAATCTAATTATTACATTTAAACTATTACAGCTTACACATAAAAGACAAAGTTGTACACCAAATATTTTTTTAAATATAAAAAGTAGACAATCACAACACAAATACAAACCCATAACTGTCCACATAAATTGAACTTAGATAACTATGTGGTATGTACAGTTAGCGTCAAAATGATCTGATTGGTCAAACTAATCAAATATCTATACACATCCGAGGTGTGGTCAATATGGGTCAATGGAATAGATTTCAATTGTTTTTTAACCGTCTGCAATTTTTTTTGTATGTTACGCGATTACTCCGATTTCGACGATTCTTTTTTGTTGGAAAGAGGGTACCTCAGTAGTGGTACCGTTCAAAAATGATAAAATATTCTACTCTTACCGTTAACCGATTTCAATAAAACTTGGCAAATAATAAATTCTAGAGATGAAACGGATATCCGGTATTCGGCCTATTTATAATATCCGGCGGGATACCGGATAGTAGAACAATATCCGGCCGAATACCGGATGTTTGAAATTGCAAAAAATTCATAATGAGTACGCCATAAAATTCATTTATTGATTAAAGATGATATAATAGGATAAACAGCGACTACAGGATCGGTGACAATCGTTTATTACTTTGTAACTGACAGAGCTACGAAGTAATAAGAGTTCATGGTAAGGCCCCTTAACCAAATATCTACATATCGCACTGCTATTACTAGTGTTATAACTAAAAATATGTTAAATTTAATATCATACCATTTCTGAAGTTAAAATTTGATTATCTATGCGTAAAAAAAATTGTCGTTAAAGTATTGTACGGCTCAATTTATAATTGCGGAATTGCGGCGGAACGGGATGGAAGCGAATTTTTGTAACGATACTGTACATAGCGTAATTAACTCTATGGTCAATTGTGTAACATTCAAACTAGATACGAGCCAAAGATCACGTCGCGTGTCTTCCGCGGAGTACTCGCGCACGCTTGAGAAACTCGCGCATTCGCGAGGATTCCGCAGCTCCCGTCGGCGACGCCTGGCGAATCCGTAGTGGAGCGAAGGCAGGCGCAACGTGACGTCATACTACAGCCTCAAGACGCGGTCGCTGAAATGCTCGAGCATTCGCGGGAATGCTCAAGCATTCCAGCAACCGCGCGAGTTAAGGTTAATGAACGTGGCTCCTTCCGTTTTGTCAGCACGCCTAACTGTGCCAGTTGCTCGCATGCTGACAAATGAATAAAATAATATATAAAGTCTGTAAATTCGTTTTAAGACCGATTATTTGTCTATTATTAGAACTAAGCAGTCACTCTGTCAGTTTGAATAAAGTTTTTTTTAAACTAATCTTCTGGCCAGTCACTTATTTGGCGCAGCCGGTAGAATTCTCGTAGATCCTTCTGTGCCCCGATGCGTAGTAAATTCGGGTACAAACACGTCGAGCATCGTGCGTTTCAACGCTTAGACGGGAATCACCGAACAAACAAATTTAATAAGTACGAGGGTCAAGCCAGAGCCAAGCAGAGTTCCTGACAAGTAATCCAGACAAGAGCCAATGAGAGTAGCAGCGGACCTGTGAGTAAATCTTATCACTGTCCTTTGAAGCTTTCCTTTATTATCCACTCTTGTAATATAATTACGTGTTTATATAATCACATTTTATTTAAACACTGTTGACCAAATTTCGTTAGCATATTTCTAGAATTAGGTACTTTTTGTTCATTCTGTCTTTTTACGCGAAATTATTTAATTTTTGATAACGACTGGTATCAATCGGGTACCCATGGAAATGGTGAAAATAATCCCATTATTCGAAGGGGATTCTAGACAATTACCCGTATTTATTAAGAAGTGTGAATATATTTTGTCCACCTTTAACGGGGATGACAACCAGATGACCTATTTATTTCATGTGTAGATTAACTGGGGAAGCCGCGAACCTAGTAGGAGAGCGGGATCAGACTAAATCGTGGGATGAGCTAAAGCAATTGTTGTCTCAACACTCGCGCGCCTTATCGCGCAGCGAAGCGAAAATGGCGCTTCCATTCCGTTCCGCCGCAATGTAAATTGAGCCTAAGAAACAATTAAAAGATATCTACTTAACTGAGAATGAGGCAAACTTTTTCTGAGCTTAGTTTAGAACAAAACAGTCCTTACTCAATAATATTACAATTTTAGATATATTTGGCATACCTCTACATAAATTTCAATAATCTTTCACGGGAAGTGTGAGTACTTCCGTTTTCATTGTTTCTGAAAATATACACTTTTCGAGTTAATATACTATTGTATTAACAGTGCAATATTATGGTAAACTTATAATTGCAACAGTGCACTAATGAGCGGCGGGTAAAGTTGAACGTCATCATTAGAATAAAATTACGTAATTGACAGTTCTAAAACTTGAACTTCAAAAAATACTACTGTACTTTCTATATTCAGATCATTTTCAGGCCAAATGTAATTGCTAACATCCAAAATTAAACACTGCTTATTCTGTGTATTAAGACACCAGACAAATTATGTTTCCTGTCGTATTATTTTTCGTCATTTTCACCCAGATAAGCAATGTTAAACTTTGACAGTTTTGTTGCAAGACAGTATGAAGTAAATTCGCCATTATCGTCAAAATACTAAGGCGTCGGCTAAATTAAAAAAAGTTCAAAAAGTAAAGCAGTCGTGTAAGAAACTTTAGAAATGGTTTCCATACATGCCAGGCATAGGCATGTTGAGGGGTCCCATTGGATATGGCACTCCTGGAACATTCTGTGGTGGACCGTAGCTTGGATACGGTAAATATGGCCTCTGAATATTGTTGCTGTAAGATCCTTGACTGCCAGTTCTTATAAGCTCACTCATTTTGTCTGCTTTGAACTTCCGTAGATGCATTTCTTTGCGGATTGGTTCAAAGTCTTCTAAGAACTTTTCAACATCTATCTTGCCAGATAGGAAATCATGTGCTATATTTTCTGATTTCTCCTCTACTTCTGCTGCTGCTGTTTGGAGGAGAGCTAGTGTTGTGTCGGGAGATATACCGGTTGATTTTGATTCTGAAATTATATAAACATTATGTTAAAATTTTAATTATTATGGTAATTGAAAGAAGACATCATGCTATGATGTGCCATATTGTGTCATCTAGACAATCAAACAGTTACCTCTACTTTAATGGAACTTTTTAACAATTGAGGGGCACTCACCAGCACCCTTCAAAACCGAAATGCAATAACATTCACATTACTGCTTGGTGGCAGAAATAGGTAAGGTGGCAGTAGTCCCTGGACAAACTCTAACACAAGGAACTGTACTGCTACTAACAATAAGATGATACATTTGGAACTTACTATATTCATCCAACAGTTCCTTGATACGACTGCATATCTCTTGGCCCATTTCTGACTTTGCAGCCACCTCTGCCTTCAACTGCTCCAGATCAGGCTCTTTGCTCAGATTGAACTCTGCCAATGACCGGTTGCTGGCTATTATCATCTCTTTTTCTGTCTCCCAGTCTTTGACCTGCCAAATAAATTATGATTTATATTGAACAGTACCTTAAAGTCAGATACAGGAAACATAAAGTTAGCACAATACAAATTTGGACCATAATGTAATAAGCAGCCCTGATCGCCACAAAAAATTGTAAACAAATTAATTTAACAAATTTTGAGTCATATGTGAAAAACAAAATTTACCAAGTGCAACATTTCGTAGTAAAGAAGCAACAACAAACTGTCTAAATATACAGTGTGTTTTTATGACTGGGACAGTATAACGAAATCCAAAACCATAGAAGCTATAGGGAAACTGTTTGAACCATTAAGTCTTTTTTTGTGAAAACAATTTTGGCATAGTCAATTTTTTTAATATAGTTGATTTTTTAGTGCTGATTAACTCAGTTTCATGTAAGAATCACTAATTCAATTCAGTCAAATTTAATAAAATAGTTTGTAATACAAAATGAATAAAATTGACTAATTTTTTTTAATGCTGATAGACTTAGTTTCATGTGAAGAGGATTTTATTGCATTGGAAGAAAAAATCAATACAGCAAAAGTCGGTCAAATTGAACATATTTTCATACAAAATGAATAAAATTGGCTAATTTTTTTAAGACTGAGTTTCTAGAAAGGATAATTTAATTGTATCATAAGAAAAAATCAGGACAGCAGAAGTTGGTCAAATCTAGTAAAATATTATGTAGAGGATATTTATTTGCAGCATGAGACTTTTAAATGGATATTCCTTTTAAAAGTCTTTATGCACATAATTATAAATTATATACCTACAAATTGGTATAACAGTGTAGATAACAAGAAATAGAAAATGAGTGATATGAGACCGCTGATGCATAGGGAATGTTGAAATTGGACCTCACATAAAAATAATTCAAAAGGTAACTTTTTTGTATTTAATGTGTGCGGAAATAATTATTTAAATATTTCTGTTGTCAAGTTTCAAGGAATTTTACTTGAAGTTCGTGTTCCACTAATATTACAATTCTTTATTATTAAACTGATGAACTCACTTATTTGTTCTTTTATTTTTAATGGAATATTATATATTTAAAAAATCTTGAACTTGAATACTATACACAATGTTAGACTTACATTTGACTAGAAAGTAGCTTAAAATAACATATACCAAACATATTATTGAGAGCTATAGAAACTATATTTATCGACTTGTACATTGTAAATAAACATACATATTTCTTTGTAATATTCAATTGATTTCTTTTACTCTTCTTAATATTTAAACCACTTGTTTTTTACTCATTTTCAAAATGGGGAAACTTAACATTGTTTTTTTTTAACCAATTAATTTGGGTAGGCAAAGGTTCCACTGTCCTTACGTAGTTTATATATCATGAAGGGTAGATGTTTAATAGACAGTTTGAAAATACCTTTTTTAAATTTCTTCAGATTTTTCTTTTAATGACAAAGTACGCAAATAATTGTGCATATCACAAATGTAATATAATAATAGTAATGACTATCTACAATGACTTGTGACTCATCCTTCATAGATAGAGCAACGATTTTGTGCTGTATCGATAACTTTTAAATGCAATTTTAAATTAATATTCAATGGGATAACGCAATGAACAGTGGCATTATCAGGAATCATTTTTACAACAAAAGCTTTAATACCTGTTTTACATCCTTGAGAACCGTATCAAACTTTGTGTCGTCATTCAGCATTTCTTTCAATTCGTCCGAATTCAAATGGGCCAGCAACCCCATAGCCGTGGGATAATCCGGTTGTATCATTGTAACACTCTGTTCGGACCTTTAATAAGATGATGAAAACAATCTTTTTCCAAAATAGAAATTATTATTTTTCAATTCGACGGCAAGGCAAAATGTGTCAAATTCATATAAATGTCAAGTCGAATTTTTTTTTTGGTTTAAGGCACTTCGCGGTATACGTTTGATCCACCACTGCCACCACAAAACGGGGAAATTAATTCACGCACAATAATGGTAAAGTATGGGAAAAGTAAATGAAGAAAGAAGGGGAAGTGGAACGTAGAATAAATAGATGTATGTGTATATTACTGTGTATATTTCCAATTATTACATGAGTAGGGTTGACATAATTACAACACGTATTTTTTATTTCTTATTATTATATATTCACTTAAGATCATTGTGTTTCAATGTAGCTTTATTTGCAAGACTAATGAGCAATTTTAATTTATAATTGATTTAAAAAAAGATCAGACAAAATAAATCGCACTCATACTTATTTTATTTGCTAGAACTTAACTATACATATACACAACATGATTCTAGATTCTTACGCCACATTATCTCACTAAAGGTTCGCACTTCGCACTTCGCACCTTTCACTCTATTATACAAGTCCGTGACTCAACTCAACATCAACACAATAACATAGTCAAACCGGAAACATTCGAATATATAGTTCTTATTTTTCTAAGGCAACATTAATTGCAAAATGTCAAAAATATCACTGAAAAGTACAATGTTGAAAATTTCTTAAAATTGTAATAAAATGCGTTGCGAGTTGAAAGATTGATATAAAATTTTATAAACAAACGTAATAAAGTCCAATGGCTTATCTTCGCACAAAGAGTTCATAGGTTCTAGTCAGAAATGTTATTAAATGAAGCGTCTGTTGATCTTGAAAATATCTACAAGTTTTACTTGCAATTTGTGTCTGAAACTCTATTGTATTTTAGGAATTTCGCATTGTATGTAAGCATATGGCTTTTAGGGTACTTAGTGGTATGTTGTGTAGTGTATCGGCGGTATGCACGGCGTTTACCGACGAGAACCCGCGGGGCGCTACGAGCGAAGAGAGTTTTACTGGTTACGGCCCATCCTGACGACGAATGCATGTTCTTTGGTCCCACAATATTTAGACTTTGTGAACAGGGAGCTGACGTGCACTTACTCTGTTTATCTAATGGTAAGTTTTTGCAAACTCAATTTCTCAGTAAAAAATATAGGTCAGAGAAATGCGGCTCAGGCTGTACCGAAGGAAACTGTCAACCACAGAAGAAGGGATAAAAACAAAAGTGTTTATTTAGATCCAAAATTTCCTTAAAATTGCATTAATAGTAACATAATAATATGAAAAAAAAAATTCTTAGCAAATATTTTTTCGAATCTAAATTGTATCTTTTTTTTTTCTTCAAACAAACCAACATTAAAGTCAGCAGTGATCATGGGACCTGTAAATGAAAAAAAATGTTGGTTTGTTTGAGAAAACAAATATGTGCAGTTTAATTCAGAAAAAATAGTTTTATTTCCTATTTATAACAATCGTGAAAACCTAAGAACTAAAAAATTTTCTATTTTGGTTTCGCACTGCCAATTTCATAGTCCTATCGAAATACTACTTGTAATTCTTTCAGTGACAGTTTGGCGGTTTATAAACCATAATTTGACATATACTACATATTTTATTGAGATATTTTTTTTTCTGAAATAACTCACTAGTTTTTGTTACGATTATGAATAGGACCTGTGGCTCAGATGGTTAGAACAAAGCTACAGTGCAGCATGAACGTGGGTTCAAGTCCCACTGGGTCGACAAAATTTCCCTGTGTGTACAATCTTTGTATTCATAACCATAACTTACTACATAATTTCTCACAAAATACCATTAACAAGTCAAAAATTAAACATTAAATAAATATCTTCAAATTTCAGGTGACCATGAAGGTAAAGGGCACTTACGACGTACAGAACTTTGGGATGCATGCAAAAAACTCGGAGTTCCTGGACAGAATATCACTATAATCATGGATACACGTCTTAAAGATGACCCAAAAGTCCAATGGCCAGTTCCAGTGGTATCTAAACTTATACAACACCAACTTGAGTCTTTGGACATAGACACCCTTGTAACGTTTGATCGAGGTGGTGTCTCATCGCACCCAAACCACTCAGCTGTTTTTTACGCTATTGCTTATATGTTTGTTGAGAAAATGATGCCTAAAAGTGAGTTCTGAAATATAGCAAATTATTATAATAGTAACAAATTAGTGCAGTATTTTCACAAAAAATATGAATATCATTGTAGTAAAAACATCATGATATTCAATAAAGCGACATCTCTACTTCTGGTAGCTGTAGCAGGCTAAGTTCACGCAGGTGGCACTGATGGCAAAAAAGGTGTTTAAACCAAAATTCAAAGATCTGCAACAAGCACATAGAGATATTCGTAAGATCTGCTGATTCAGTCTAGCTCAGCTGATAAGAGCAGTGGTCCCAGTGTGGCTACAGACGCTGGCTCGGGTCCACTCAGTTGAAGGAATTTTTCCTTATTGTTTGAACTTTGTAACAATAATAATATAACACATTACTATTAATTTGTATTATAAAGTCACTTTTTAATACATTCATAGTCCCCTACACATACATACATATAAAGGCCCAAATCAACCCTGTAAGTCCTATGTAATTAGTGTGAAATAGTGTTGGTTTTATCTTAATATATCCAAATTATTGTTATTTTTGAAAAATTCACCTGCAGAAGATTATCAATTCACAAGTTTAAAAAAAATCAAGGCTTTGATTTACAAATTGAATCAAGATATTTAACATTGTAGTAGTATGTAGATGCGACTCCATAGGTGTGCGTGGACTTATGGTTGAAACCAATTTGCAACTCCAGGAGGAGTCATGGACTGTGAACATGTTAAATACCTAATCATAATACCTGTACCCTAAATAAGTAAAATGTTTCCTTGCAGGGTGCACAGTTTACACATTAGACTCTGTAAATATACTGAGAAAGTACATTAGTTTTCTAGACCTTCCACTTAGTTTTGTCCTGTCTTCCAAGAGGTGAGTAAATGATGCTTAATTCAAATAAATAACTACGTCTCACAAAATAAACTAATAATAATAATGTTCAGATACGTGATATACTAATTACCAGGTCTGCAACTAGGGATCTTGCTTTTTTGCTACTTATTAATATTACCATTACTCATACTTCACCTATTCTGAACACTGTTGTGACCAAAACGTATTACAATTTTGAAATAACGCAGACAACAATACAGGTAATTCGCTATTGAAAAGAGTTTGTGTAACTTTTATATAGTAACTGAAATAATATTGAACATAACAACAACAAGGCTCAGTCGTTTGGTTTTGTGTCGGGTAGGAGTGCTGCTTAAAGGTGAGGCCAGACAAACGTAATTTTGTGAGTTGTGAGTCGCGGCGTTTCAGTCTCGTATTTTACGTTCGACGAAATTCCGGTAGGAGCGCCAGAAGAACGTATTCTATTCAGTTTTTTTTTAATTTATCGGAATATTTTAATTATAAATTGTTATTTTATTGTATGTAGGTTACAATTTTTTTTAATATCAGTTTATAATGCAACTGCATTTGTTCAGTTAATATTCTCATTGATATTATTTTAAGGTACTAAATTTTATTGACATGTAATGGAAATTATGGCAAAAAAATGATTATGATTACGTTGCTTTTAAGTGTTTGTATGGGGTGGTTGTGTCATATACACGTTGTAATGAATCTATTAAACATATTCACACTATGTATCATAGATTCATTTATGAAGCATTAGAAAATGATGTTAGGAAAAGAAAAAGAAACTGGATATATCCTTTCAATATGAAAATACCTCGCCCCTCCCGTATACACACATCACACAGTGCGACCAAAGTTCGGTCGTAAATACGCGCGTGAGTCTCAAAAAAATAATTATGCCTCGTCGTAAGGCACAAGTCGGATTTTTATATGAAACCGAATACAGCGTAAATTACGCGACTCACAATTCAAAAGATTACGCTCGTCTGACCTCACCCTAATTCTCCAAAGTGATACATTACACACTGTTGCATGATATTATCATTATACACTTCCAGACACATAATTCGAGCCACCACGCATTTTCAGTATTAAGTGCCATAAGCTTAAACAATGTTTGATCGATCAAAAACTATTACGCAAATTTGAAACTAGTGCACTAAACTCCATAAGTCCTTGTTGGGAATTTGGATTTGCAAAAAAATACTATTTTTGTATTCTAGCCCTTTAAGACAAAAATGCGAGGTGGCTCGAATTATGTGTCCGGGAGTATATTATTACTGTCATTACTTGCACATCTCTTATTTACAGATACTTCCTGCGCTGGACGGAAAGTAGGCGCGTAGTGCGCTCAATGAAGGAGCATCGATCACAAATGGTATGGTTCCGATATCTCTATGTCATGTTTTCCCGGTACATTGTTATCAACACTTTAAGACGTATCAGTCTGGCTGACATTGAATTAGAACTAGAGGTTGACGATTGAAGGGTTATCAAAACTAAGTATATAAATAACTGCTGTTGTTCATTTGGAACCATTTTAATGGACTTATATGACAGATTCATCGTACATAAAGCCAAGTATTGTCGTAACTCAACATTGTGGAATTGAGAAAATACGATTTGAAAATTTAAAAAATTACTGAATGTAACCAATAAATTAATTATGTGTTCTCGTTCACAAAAAAATAACTAAATATAATGTATAAATAAAAATAATGATTTATTTTTTATTTACTTTGGCAATTTTTTTATTCATTTTATTTTATTGGCAATTAGATCCATTCATATTTTTTCTATTAATTTTCAAGTCGTGTTTTCTCAATTCCACAATTTTGAGTTACGACAGTGTTTGATTTCATGTGCGTGTACTGTGACTTAATAAAAGTAATATTATAAGGGTCGACACGTATTTATATGCAACACGAGGGCTGTGCTCTCCATAGGTCGATTAACTGTAACGTCGTATGATGTCATTAGATTTTATCATAAAAATAATCACTGATGCTTTCTTGTTTCGAGTCAATTACTGTTGATGACATAGTGTTATACTAAATTTTACTTAAAAAATACAATTATGTAAAAAATACTACAAATTGAAAAAAAAATTATCTTCGCACATATTATAAACCCTCTATGACATGTTCAAAAATCGCAAATTACGACCGGCATAAAGATAAACTGTTTTGTTAGAAAAAACTTCTTATCTGTGAAAATATTATTATTGCGTAATGATAATATCGAATTCAATGTTGTTATTACATTCAAATTTCGAACATCTCTGAAAACCGAAACCATTTGATTCGACCTCAATCATTGACTTACCTCAATTATAATATCAGTCGAGATGAAGTTTTATTCAAAATGAAATGTCAATTGCAAACAATTTTGACAAATTTCACAAGTTACTTGATATCGAATGATATGATAGTCTAATTCAAAACAGAGTCTAATTTCGAACCCTCCTACGTAAAGTATCGTATGTCGAAATTGCCAAGTTTACAGGGGAGCGTTTCAAAGTTCTCCGTTTTATTTGGCAAAACCTCATTACTGACATAGAGTGATCATCTAACCGACATCTAGGATTTTACAATACTCTATGTGAGTAACGAGATTTGCCGAATAAAACAGAAATGCTAAAGTTACGTATTATGCTCATTGCAGTGAATTCAGAACTTTAAAACGCTTCCCTGTAAACTTGGCAATTTCGACATACGATACTTTACGTAGGAGGGGTCGATTTGTCTATGAATGAAATAAAAACTACGGTTGTGTGTCATGCGTGACAAAAGTTTTTATTTGCCGCCATTTCGCCAGCCGTAACATGCGGTGCATGAACACATAACAGAGAGCTTATAATATGTGTGTAGATAAAGCAGTGTATGTAATTGTACATAATTAGGCGTTAAAACACTCGTGTGATGCTTTTAAGAAAATTAATAAACCCGCACACGTGTTTTAATGCTTTTCATTACGTAACAGTGACATAAACTACTATTTTATTCGTTTAAATAAATTTATAAATAATACATATTAGACAACATCATATACTTTGCTCTGATCCTAAATTAGTAGCTAAAGCACTTAGGTTATGTTATGAAACTCGAAAACAACGACGGTACCACGAACACCCAGACCCGGGACAATATATAAAAGTTAGTTTTTCTGCACTGATCCAGTCAGGGATCGAAGCATGGCGACGAAAGGTCGCGACTTGCGCGAGAGCGACATAAGGCGCGGAATTTCTATGCGAGAATAACAGTATCTCGCGCTTTATGCTGTTCTCAAATCGCCGATATACGACACCCTTCGGCCAAAAGTTATCCTTCACCAGGGCCACAATTAAAAACTTTGTTCTTTCATATTTTATTAATTTAATAAGTACCTAAATATTCTTTAAACTATACAAAGTACTGAAGATTTCAAGTTAAAAAATACTTTTTTCAGAGAAATCATGAAAAATATCGTAGAGCCGCGTCAATTTTGTTACCAAAATCAAAGTTAATTTGAATGACACTGGTACCTTAAATATATATATATAAAAAATCATAATGATTGTAAAACCAAAACAAAACTGATTTATTACAAATGGTATAAAGTGAATGGTTTTTATTTCGGGTATGTTATTCTTAGCTCAATAACAACATAAACTTATCATCTCACCGATTAATAGCAATAATATCGAAAGTTACTCAGATGTAAGGAAAAATTATGAATTAAAAAAAATATATCACATTGCTATTACAATAGTGTCGTTAATGAAAATATGTGAAATTTAAGATTATACTATCGCGGAACGTAAAATTTAATTCTCTACACGTCAATAAAACCGTTGTTACAATATTATAAGAAACAATTAAAAGTTATCTAATTAACTCAAAATAAGACAAACTTTTTGTGAGCAAGAGCAAGTTTTGGACAAAACAGTCTTTACTCAAAACCCCTGACCTGCGTCTGGTGTTAATTGACATGCCTGGCCGTAGCAGTTGCCACTCAGGCCTTTATCACAAAGATCTCACGGATTCTGCTTCTGCGCCTGTCACCTTTAAACATAAGTTGACAAGTTCCACGTGTCTGTAATTTCACAGTAATGCTCGCATTACTGCTTGGCGGTAGAAATAGGTAAGGTGGCAGTACTTCCCTGGACGAACTCTTTCACACGGAGCTCTATTGCTACTAAAATAATCTTCCACGGGAAGTGAGTATTTCGTTTTTCGTCGATTCTGCAAAAATATATTATGAGTTAATACACTATTGTATTAATAGTGCTATATAATAATTAATGGTTGCAAATATTAAATAGGTAACAGTGGCGAGACATGAAAATAGTCGTTAGTAACGCCTAAAAATGGCGCCTGGGTGTCACTTAAACGAACATTTATTAGCATACAAGATACTAGAACACTTAATTTCACTGCTTAAGTTATTCTACACATAAAATTGAGCACAACATTGTGATCATAGTGAATTAAAACTAAAATGTGGAAAATTTTAGGCAAGCCGGTGGGAAACGAGTTATATGGACGCCTCGCCACTGGCATGTAATTATTAAGAAAAGTTTTAATCCCTTATTCAGTACAGTACAAATTCTCGACTCGACAGATCCGTGATTCAGCACATTCGCTATACGGCAGAAAAACTACAGTTGTGCACAAAATATCTGAATTTTACAACACAGGTCACTTGAAAACTACCCACTTAGGAGACTCCTCCAAAGCCCTCCGGACCACGTACAATTAGACATTACCGTAACCTCTGAATATCAAAGTAATCAATTTGTAAAAATGAGTTTACATAACGACATAATGAGACTGCTTAATACTCACTAGCACAGCAAGTACTTGATTATAGTTGTTAATACGTTGAATAAATATATTTAGTTCTATTCTTCTTCTATTCTTACCCCTAAAAATGGATATCATAATAATATTATGTATTTGAAACACATCGTCTCTAGACGATTATTCATCCAATTTCTGAGCGCATGTTCATTTGAATTTTAAATTTTTGTATGTTTTTGCAATACGTACATATAGGTATGTATATACTATAGTGTATTTATAATAATATAATAATAACGCACACACTCAACATATTTAGAACTACTTATGTTATGAAAAATACAAAGACATATTTTAAAGTTTTTCATTTTAATTCAATATAGATAATGAAATCTGGCTGTTCTTGTTAAAATGTACCTTTATGAATAAAAATTGATCTCGATACAAGTAGGCCAACTGTCATAATAAGAATAAAGAAGGCAATAACGCAATTGGTAATTAAATTAATTAGAGCGTCGTAACATTCACAATTCAGTCATTTCTGGCAAAACTTTATCTTTCACAATCTAGCGATAAAACTGTCGACAACAACTAGATAATTATTGAAAATTTTATGAAAACTGGCAACCCTACAAACGTCATTTTACTCCGTGTTCAAAAAAGACAAGACTGTAGATTGTACTTAGAAATACGATCAAGCCACATTTGTACGGACCCTGCTCGCCAAGCTGTCCCTAAGTTTATGCCATATAATATTATAACACGGTGGTGTAACAAATTTACATTTCATAGGATAGTGGTGGGAATTCTTTAACGTCAAACCCTCCGCTTTTAACGTTTAAACACCCCGCCCTTAGTCAACACCTATAACTAATGCAAATTGCTCACTAGCTTCAAAGATAATTCATAATTATACCATAGTATAATAAGACTTGTATTGCAAGTTCGCCTGTTCTTTTTAGTAGTAGTAGAGCCTTGTGAAAGAGTTTGCCCAGGGAAGTACTGCCACCTTACCTATTTCTGACGCTAAGCAGAATCTGAGTATTGAGTTCCGATTTGGAATGGTAAGGATGCTGGTGGAATTACAGGCACACGGGACTTGTCAACTTATGTCTCAGGTTGATGGGCGCAGTGGCAGTCTACTAGCAGTAGAGCTCATTGTGAAAGAGTTCTTCCCGGGTAGTACTGCCACCTTGCCTATTTCTGCCGCCAAGCAGTAATGTTAACATTACTGTGTTCCGGTTTTGAATGGTAAGGGTGCTGGTGTAATTACAGACACATGGGACTTGTCATGTCTCAGGGTGTCGGGCGCAGTGGCAGTGCCCCTCAGATCTTTGCGGTTTAAAGCTCTGAGTGGCACTGTAATTTTTATGGACAGGCGTGAGATTACCATCAGGCGCACAACTTGTTCGACCCGTTACTTATGTTATAAAAAAATTTGCGAGATTTCAATTCTCGTCTCGTCTCGCCTCGTCGGTGAAAAACTACCACTGCGAATAGGGCACCGAGATTTTACTTCGTTAAAATTTGTACATTACAACGTTGAGATAGTCTATATCTGATATATGTATATCGATTTATATGGCGTTACACTACTCGTCTTATTATGGTTATATTCAGTAGTAAATTACTCTTTACTGGCTTTCATTTCTACCTCCTACATAATAGAAATTAGAATAGCAACATGTAGGTCCAACTGAGATGAACAGGGTTTAGGAAAGTAATGTAATAGACTTTTCTATTTCATTGTAACTACATTCAAAGAACAGTAGATCAAGAGGAGCTTCACAACGAAAACCGATAAATCCGGCAAGTTTCGTTTCCAATTTCGTCTGGTCTCATTGAATAGATTTGTCGCATTGTGTTCAGGGGGTCATACGTCCGAAACAATCATCGTGAAATAATTTAGTAGCAGTAGAGCTCATTGTTAAATAATTCTTCACGGGTAGTACTGCCAAGCAGTAATGTCAGCATTACTGTGTACCGGTTTTGAAGGGTAAGTGTGCTGGTGAAGTTGCAGGCATATGGGACTTGTGAACTTATGTTTCAGGGTGATTGGCACAGTTGCAGTGCCCCTAAGATTTTTGCGATTAAAAGCTCTGAATGGCACTGTAACAGTTATGGACAGGCGTTTAGCTTACCATCGACCGTTTGGTAATACTCGATCGAATAAAAAACAATGGTCAAGTATGAAGCTACGTTCGCATCATGCGTTTTTAAATTTGGTCGAGTATTTACGTATTTGACAGTAATTATTTGGGATGGTGAACGGGAGTAGACCCCCAGAATCATGCATTAATGTATTTTTAAGGAGTCTTGAGTGGTTGCTATTCAGGTTGAATAAATTATTCATAGAAACACGACAAATACCGTATGGCATTAACAAAGAAGATTAAGGAAAATGTGACTTACCGGTTTTTGTTTCGACGTTGCGCTCCACATTGCAGTTAGGTGTTATGGCGGACACAGATCGGTCTGCAACCGCAAGCAAGCCGCAACGAATTTTTTATTATTATCCATTGTATGATATCATACAATGCGTTCTCACGTACAGATCAACAAAATACGGAAGGTATTCGATGCGCTGAAAGATGCTGATAGTTTGTTGTAGGTACTTTTACTTAAAAACTTTAAAATGTAGCTCATCCATGTTTATTTGTGTATTTTCTTTCTGTTGTATTTTTGACAATCATAAACGCAGTGTTCTATATATTTTTATATTTGAATCGGACTGTGTAACCGTTTAAAAGGTCTCTGCAATATATATTGAGCGAAATTAAAAATAATGTGATGTACATAAATATTTTGTTTGTTGTAAGTTGTATCGTAGACATACGTTGTAATATATCTCATTCTCAGAAACCCGACGTTATTCGGTAAAAATATAATAAATTTTTTAGACGTATTCTATATACGAAATAATGGAAGTTATGTTTCGGGAAATAAAATAATATACGTACAGTCGATGCCCCAAGGTTACTTGACCCCCTAGCCGACCCTTTGGTTCTGTCAGCCATCTTATTGCGCATTCAACAGAAAAGTGTTAAATAGCTCTTTGGTTGAAATTTGTATTTATGTAATGTACTTAAAGATAAAATTGGCTTAAAAAAAGTCTTAACACCTTTCTTCACACTGATCTACTCAGCACTAAACAGTCAGGGGGAATCTTAGAGTATCGACTGTACTTGATTAATTAATTTGTGTTACGCATTTTCCGTTTTATCTATCGTGCCTGTAAACGTATTCTGAGTGTACGCGAAATGTTAAAATGCCGCGACGCTAAAGATTAAACAATTGCAATTTTTAAAAATGATCTGCAAGAGCTTAAGTTGCAAAAAACGTCGCTTGAGCGAACACCCCTTTTTGTCTACGGAACATTGAAACAAGTCTATCGTCGAACCCAATGTAGACAAGTTCCTTCCACAAATTCATCTTATCGGGAATCGAACCCGGGACCTCCTCATCCAATGCCCACAGTGCAAACCGCTGGGTCACCGAGGTTGTCAATTCTATACAGTGGTCTGTTTAATATTTGTTTGGTAGTAATATTTTGAAAAAGTGTTATCATATTCCTACTTCCATTCCAAAAAAAGAGTGAAAATTTCAAAATTAATTCAAACAGGCTCTATATTTTTAATATAATTAATAAAACATGACTTCCATTATTATGAAATAATGAATCTGCAAAATAAAAAAAACATCGAAATTATCAATTACAATTAAATGTTCGGTTTGACGTGAAATGAGCGATATACAAAACTCATAATTGTAATATATATACTCATAACATAATATTTATATATGTGTTAATAATTTTATAAATGTACTTGAAAGGAAACTGAAATTGCTGCAACTGAAACTGAAATTTCCTATTATATTGAATCCATAGTTGTAACAAATAAGAATAGTGTAATATATTAGGGCGCATTTATTCGATACGACTTTCATCGCGCTCTCACATCTAACTATCATGGCAGAGTATGCTCTATTTATTTAACTTTTACGGGTGCGCGGGCGAAGCTGGCTTCTCTTTGGTCTACGCGGCGTACGCGCGCTTTTATTATTCAGAGGAATTTAAATATTGTTGCCTAGCAAATGGAATTCAAATTCGCCATTAATGTACGATGTAACTGGGATATCGCCGCGCGTCAGCCGCGCGAAAACTTTCGCGTCGTGTAACTGGGCGCTTAGGGTTCAACCACACCGTACAGCACACATCAGCCATCACTATCTTAAGAGCATTAGGTGAGATGGAGGTCAAATGCGCACTTACATTTAATTTAAAAAAAATACAACAATATTGTAAGGGTATAGTGCTGGTGCAGAAGCGTAAGCGCTCGAACCTTTATTTCAGTATCAAGAGCTTACGTTTATTTCTAGTTATGTTATTAGAAACTATCTTTACAAACATCAATTATTTCAAATGTACGTGTCTGTAAATACTACTTTTCTCTCTTTTATTGATTATTACTTTGTATTAAACTGTTGCATTTGCCATTTTAAAATCTGTGATATTTCTAATTGTCTGCTTAGTTCGAAGCTTGTTGAAGCCATGTATTATTTATAAGACAACTGTTTCGTGACATCGCATCGCGAGACATGTGTTCTTGTGAATACTATACTTCAATTGTATAAATTAAATATTTTATTTTAATATTTAGCTTTTAATTTCTAGAGATAAGGATAATGTTATATTTTACTGCCTACTTTAATGCAATAAATTTACCAAAATTGGTAGCATAAGATATTTTCATTTCAGTTAACCTTCTGTAAAAAGCGACTCATCGCAGTGCTCGAAACAAAGTGTGCGAATAATAAGACATACCCATCGATATGAACCTTTGTTATGGACTTCTATACGCGAAAAACCCATAATCTATTCTGAAATCCTCACGCCGCAATCTAAATAACAATATACTTATTATTATTTGCTGAAATACAGGTTTTATCTTTGGTAAATAGGGTATAAAGCTATTTATTTATGATATGTATAATATTACATCATAGTTATCTTTATCTAAATAGATCTGAAATATACAACATACTTAACTTTACGCAATACAAAGACAAATATATTATAAAAATAATTTAAAAAATCGTTTATTAGGTATATCAAAGGCTAAACCTTGGCTACAAAGTCAAAGCCTGTCAAACTGCAGGGTAGTTTGTTGGCGGAGACAAATTGTTCTACATTAATAACATACCTATGCCTATCTACATAATGTACATATTATTAATTGCCCATGGCCCACCTAGGTGGATATAGGCCAACTATCAGAAGAAATAATTGCCTGTAGTCCACCCGAGGTGAATCGATCAGGTGGTCCACAGGTTAGAATTGCAATATTTCATACAGTACAGACTTAAATGAACCAAAAGGTGACAAATAAATACAAATTATGGTTTGTACATAATCTGTCAAAAAAGCATGTGGACAGGCCATCAATCAGTTCCCAAACTAAGGCAGCCCTGTACTTTAGGAGCTGATGACAATCCTCCGCTAGTAAACAGTCATAGGCTAAGAACTCATGGAGCGGTTTTTACCCGCGCCCGCCGCGGTTGCGGGACCGCGGCCTCCGAAGAATGTAGAAATGTATGCAAAATTTAGTAGCACATTTCACGACGCGATCACAAACTTATCTTACTAATAATAATATTTTACAACTAGTTAGGGAGACATGTATACAATGGTGTAAGAGACAGAACTCACGAAGCGGTTTTGACCCGCGCCCGCTGTGGTTGCCGGACAGCGGTTTTATTTCAACACGATACCGCAGGTTTGTGCGGTCACGTAGCCGCCGCGGTTGCGGAGCGGATTCAGGGTGCATCCTCTGATTCCGGAAAGAAATCGTTACGGATTATTCGTTGTTCTTATTAATGAGTTAAAAAAACAAGAAGATAAATTCTTTAATTTTATTCGGATGTCCGTATCTACTTATTCAGAATTTTTGAGAAAAATGGTAACTGGTAGGAAATTAATTGATCGACTTCAACATCCATAACTTGAGAAATTGCGCTGCCAAATCGAAAATCAATCACAAAATGGCGTGGGAAGGAAAGTCGCAAACCGCGCGCGTGCAACGCGTCGCCCGCGACCCGGCCGCAGAGTGCGCGGGTGACCGCGTGCCGCGCGATTTGCGGCCGCCGCGAGCAACCGTCTCCGCTGCGGGCGTAAAACGCGTCATGATATGTGCTACAAAATTTTGCATACATTTCTACAGTTCTTAGCCTAAGTTGTGACAGGTTGCCAGCCTGTCGCCTACATATAAGACACTATTAACCCAATCCCTCAGTCTTCAGACTTTTACGACTTGCGCGGGATGATAAGCAGCTGATGCTTTATATGCTTTTCGTCTGGTTCCAGATCGGCATGAATCACATTTTTAATGCAGTTTACTTAATATATTTAAAATAAAAAATGTGTAACCAAAATTGCGACCTTAAACAAAGAAAATAAAGCGTGCGCATGTTCTTTACGCGTATGAGTAGGGTGCATACCTACTATTATTTAGCAGATAAAATTTAGGTAAAAAGCAAATTAGAGCTTAGCAGTTAATAAGAATTATGCACCTAGAACCATACAAAACGTTTCTTTCTCTTAGATCATCATTTAAAATAAATGGTTGTAATAAACATGAACGTATTTCATTAGATAACTGTGATTGCAATGTATTTCGAACTAAATTTTACGGGAACTCTTCAAAATTCCGCGTATAAATTAACTAATAAGCCTAAATAAGTGATATTACAGAGTTTGGATACGGTCACAAATTATAATTATACTGCTGGATAATTCGTTATAAATACAAGATTTTCAATAGTTTTAGATTTTGCCGGAGCATTTTTGGAACCTTAAATTACTTCACTAATTTTAATGGTCAAAAAGCAACAATAATATAGAAAATAATAGATAGAAAATATGTTTTATATCTAGTATAATGTACACTTCAACTGCTAACATCTGTGACCGTAAAATATTATATTCCCAGGTTTTACTACCAATCTAGACTTGATAGTTATTCTCAAGAGCGAAAACACTTCATTTAATCGTGCTATTCGGGGCACTGGCAACACGACTAGGCGATAATCTTATTGACGAAGACCATGTTACCCTGAAGGAATTTTGTCGATGGTTCACACGAGCTGTTGAACAGAGGTGGAAAGAATCTCACCGAAATAGTGAAACGTTAAGAAAGCATTACGAGAATAGGCTACAGGCAAATGTTGATTGGCCAAGCTGCGTGCAAACAAATTTGCTCAACCAAGGTACAAGACTAGAGGAACCCTTCGAAGATCAGGGGAACAAACAGAAGAAGAGAAGATCTGACGAACACAAAAATAAGGATGTGAGGATATTGCGTCCGTTATCGAACATATGCTGAAGAAACCAGAATCAGCTACAAAAATGAATGAAATGCTTAAGAAACCGGATCATACATTTACACCGGAAATCACGTTAAGGAAGACCATTCGAGAAGGTGCTAAGGATATTTATCCGTCTTACTACAAGGTGCAACAAGCCAAGCTGCAGTGCAATCCGCCGAAGCAGTCGGTGACTGTGTCCGATTCATCTGCTAAAATTAGTCTTTAAGCATTACTGGATATTACAGTGAAAAGGATCCTTGAAAGTCTTCCTAGCAATGTACAAGATAAGCATTTGACGCTAATATGAAAGTGGAGATTCGATGGAGCTTCTAACCAATGTCGGTATAAGCAGAAAATAGAGAATGAGCAAGATGATTCAAGTGTATTCCTGACCTCACTGGTACTATTAAAGCTGACTGTTGGAGACTGTACTCTATGGGAGAATCCTAAACCGTGCTCAACTTCATATTGTCGTCCAGTACAGTTCAGTTTTGTGAGGGAAAGTGAAGCAGTGGTCATCAATCACAAAAGGCAAATGGGTGACGAAACTAAGGCTCTTATCCCTACAAAATGTAACAATAATATGGTAAATCATCATCTGATTAAGACGATGATTGATGCTAAAGTCTGTACATATTTATCTGAAGCTAGATCAAATGCATCTTGTTACTTGTGCTTGGCTAAATCAACGGAAATGAACCGATTAGACACTGTTATATCTAAGACCGTGTCAACAATTAAGTTTCACGAAAATCAATCAGAATTTTTTGATGAATCGAATCTGGATCCGGATTTTGAACTGGAATCTGAATAGAGCGATGAAGAAAATTTATTTGCATAATGTTATTCATGATATACCTGTTAAACATGAGGTATTAAAAGGATACTTTATTGTATTTATTCATAATAAATTAAGTAAAGTTTATTTATTGTAATAAAATAAGCTTATTCCGGCGGCACCATTTTTGAATCTCGAGAACCACGTCTCCTAGCTTAGATCTGATTGCACTTACAAAAAGTTTTAAATTAGTCGGTCCTAGTCCCGAAATTTTAGTATTAGTTGCTTATTTGTTTAGACGATATTGAATATTCAATTATTTTCATTGATAGGTACATTCACGTAGAAAAATGGTACACGTAATGAAAAAGTATATTCAGAGAAAGGCCATCGCTCCAAATGTTCGTTGTGAAATCACTCAAGATATCGTGTTCGTGGTGTGATTAAAATAATTTTGAATTGATAGTGTAATAAATAATTTTTTTATTGGGCGTTTTGGGGGCTCCACCTACATCTTGGAGCCCAAGCTAACCTCACCTGTAAGTGGTGCGCCTGCTGATAGACGGACGAGGCTCTAGCGAGGGGTTTTCCCTTTCGGGGGTTGGGAGGTCAGACGGCAGTCGCTCCCGTAAAAACCAACACCGCCACATCAACTTATGGAAGTCAACAGAAGGATATGGCATAGGAATAGGGCGCCGCCGCAAAACGGCGCGCAGGAGCCTCGCCCGACTTCTGTGGCAAGTGGACTAGGGCTACCGTGTCAAGGGTGGGCACGGTTAAAGAGGCAAGCCCCTACTCATCACCGGAAGCTCCGCTTTGCCACGTGGAACATTGGCACGCTGACTGGCCGCGCGAGGGAGCTAGCAGACGTGCTTTCCAGGCGGAGGGTCGCCGTGGCGTTCCTGCAGGAAACTCGGTGGAAAGGCAGCAGATCCCGACTCATTGGGAATGGCTACAAGCTGATCTACACCGGTGCTCCTGGGGGCGTGAACGGGGTGGCCAGTGGTGCTCTCCGAGGAGTTTCATCACGTCCTGGAAGTGAAACGCTTTAGCGACCGGCTTATGGTAGTGAGGGTGCGTATCGAAGGGGTCGTGACCCACTTGATAAGCGCCTACGCACCTCAGGCCGGTTGCAGCGACACGGACAGGGCGAGGTTCTGGGATCAACTCGGGGAAATGCTGAGTGCCATTCCTTTGTCGCAGGCAGTCGTCTTGGGTGGCGACCTGAACGGTCATGTGGGTGAGGCGTGCGAAGGGTTCGAGCGGGTCCACGGTGGCTATGGGTACGGCAGTCGCAACGCGGAGGGAGGAGACATCCTCACAACGTGTGCGGCGGCCGACCTCGCCAACGTGAACACGTTCATTAAAAAGAACCCCGAGCATTTAATCACCTACAGGAGCGGCGGACACGCCACCCAAATCGATTTCCTACTCACCAGAAGACACCATATCAGCAAAGTGGCCAACTGCAAGGTCATACCAGGTGAGAGTCTCACTGCGCAACACCGTCTTCTTGTCATGGATCTCTGCGTAAAGCCGGCCGACAAGCCCGCTGAGCGCTGCCGACGCCAAATCAGATGGTGGCGGCTTGATAGTACCACGTCACAGGAGTTCGTCTCAGTGATCGGCGATAAATACGCCGACACTGACGGTGATCTAGTCCAGAACCACTGGGACAACATTCAGGCTGCCATATCTGAGGCGGCGAAAGCGGTGCTGGGCTTGTCCAAGGGTGGTCGCAAATGTGACAAAGAAACTTGGTGGTGGAACGACACATTCTAGAGGGAGGTGAGGGTGAAGAAAGCCCTCTTCAAAACGTGGCAAGCGTCCGGATCTTCTGAAGACCGCGATGCATATAGGGATGCCAAACGTGCCGCTAAGAAAGCTGTAGCCAGAGCCAGACGGGACCACTTGCAGCCGTTGTACGACAAGTTGGAATCGTCTGAGGGGCAGAAGCTTATCTTTAAGCTGGCACGTTCGAGGGTCTTAGCGGCACAAGATATTTCCAAGTGTCGCTGCATTAAAGATCCTCATGGCAACCTTATATGCGAGGTCGACGCAGTGAAGGAGAGATGGCGCTCATATTTCCACGAGCTGCTGAATCAGCAGCACAGAGAGGTGCAGCCACCGGTCCTCCCTCCGAATCAGGGACTAGTGCGACCGGTAACGCCTGAGGAAATCCACTTAGCTCTTCGTCGCATTAAGAATCGGAAAGCTGTCGGAGCCGATGGGGTTCCCATCGAGGCCTGGAAGGCAATGGATCCCCGTGCTGTGCCTTACCGGCCTCTTTAATCGTGTGCTCCTCACCGGTGCAGGAGTGTGGCGATTATCGCGGCATAAAGGTCATGTCCCACACCATGAAGCTCTTCGAGCGTATAATAGACTCTCGGATCCGACAGGAGAGTGCCGTCTCGGAGGGTCAATATGGGTTTCGGCCTGGTCTTGGGACCATGGATCCTGCTTTTGCCCTAAGGGTCATCATGGAGAAATACAGATTGAAGAATACGCCTCTGCATTTCATGTTTCTTGACATGCAGAAGGCCTTCGACTGTATCCCCCGTGTAATGATCTGGTGGGCACTGAGATCCAAAGGAGTACCAGAAGCTTATATTGACATCATCCGAGACATGTACCGCGATTCCGATTCCATGGTTAGGACTGCTATTGGTGACACTAAACCCTTCCCTGTCACAGTCGACCAGGGCTCAGTTCTCAGTCCCTATCTGTTCAGCGTGATATTAGACGAGGTCTCAAGCTCCATCCGAGACACGCATGAGCAACCCCCGTGGATGCTTATGTACGCTGACGATATTGCGCTGGCGGATGCGGATAGAGGGAGACTTGTACGACGAGTGAATGTGTGGAAGGAGTCGCTTGAGAAAGGCGGTCTGAGACTAAATGTGGCGAAGACTGAGTACATGGTCTGCAACGCTACAGATCCCCTACCCGTTCGCATAGGCGAAGACGCGGTCGAGCCTACAGGCCAGTTTAAATACTTGGGATCTGTACTTAGTCCGGAGACATCGACTGCGACGTCAGAGCTCGAATCGTAGCCGCTTGGGCAAAGTGGCGTGAGGTGACTGGTATCATTTGTGACCCCAAGATTATTAAGCTGAAAAGACAGGTCTATAAATCCATCATTAGGCCTGTCCTTTTATATGGCAGTGAAACGTGGCCCGTACTTGTGCGTCACAAGCAGGAGCTGCGTGTCACGGAAATGAAGATGCTGCGCTGGATGTGTGGAGTTTCACGGAAAGACCGTGACAGAAACTCCCGCATCCGCGGCAGCTTTCACTTCCGTGACATTGCAGATAAACTGCAAGAAAGCCGCCTACGTTGGTACGGCCACATCTTACGGAAACCGGCATGCTACGTGGGAAACAACTGTCTGGCTATGCCACCTCCGCCGGGCCCCGGTAGAAGGGGCAGACCCAAGAAGTGCTGGCTTGACGTCGCCAAGGGTGATGTGCGTGCCAATGGTCTCACCATTAAGGATGCCGAAGACCGTGCAAAGTGGAGGAGAAAAAGCAGGAAAGCGGACCCCGGGCGCCGCAGCAACACTGCTGAGAACGCAACCGGGACAACGCTCAGATGAGAAAGAGAGAGAGAGAGAATAAATAAATATTTTTAATATCTTTCTTTATACATATAATATCAAGTGACGGGACGGAGAAGTCGTGCGCCTGATGGTAAGTGACACGCCTACACGATACATATAGTATTGAACTGTACGACAATAGCAATAAAAGTAGGTAAATATTATTTATATGTATAGTATAATTATCTCAATATATCAAACAGGATTTTTAGAATTCTAACTACAAAACCAAACAATCCATAACAGGTTAAATTATTTTATTTCTGTTGGCCTCAAAATACTCAATTACATTTTACAACAAATGTTTATTTATTACATTATTTACTTACATTTCAATGTGAGAACTCTTCGAAACTTTTAAATTTAGCTAAACTTTTAAAATTGACAATTTTATAGCGCTCTATACGTAAATGTGCTACTGACAAAATATCTAGAATACTGATAATATTATTTATATATCCGGTGGACCAAGATCCTTTACTATGTAACACGAAACGTAACTGAATATAATTATTTATCGAGCATGCATTATTTTAACATTACATGCATAAAAATTCTTATAAATATTGGGACACCACAATGTTGACAAAAGGCAGTTTAAAAAAAATATACCATTGTGTGTGTACTTATTTTATTTGGTAACTGCAACAAATAAGCTTTAACAATATCAAAACGTGAAGCTTAATAAACGTTTTTTGGTGTTTGACATAGAATATACGGACGATGTAACTTGAAGTTTGTTAACTTCTAACGTTGGTCCGTAAAATAATTCTAAATATTGTCATGGGTGACTACGGGAAGATATATTTCATAATAGATTTTACAAATATCGACCAAACTCGATTCTACCCCATCTCTACCCGACACTTTTAAGTACATACTGATTGATGTACCTTCTGTTGCACACATACTAACTTAACAGTTTACTACATTCTTTACTCTTTATTAGTGTTTTTACACAGTACATTTTTTTTTATTTTACTTATTTACGGTTAGTAGATCTGCTAATTTAGATTAACTTGTGCAAAGGAAGAACACCGTACAGGTTGGACAAATGAGCACACATCAGCACAAGGACAAGAGTTCATACTGAACGTGTATTTTCTGTAATTTTGCGCTGACGACGCCCCATATAAAACACACGTGTAGTATGGACACGGGGCTGATGGGTGCTGACAGGTGGGATCCAACCCATAACCACATACTGTTTAAGAAATATAAAAAATCAACATAAGAAAACACAGGGCTCTATGCGATGCTACAAGCGGGTAGCTAACGTTTTACTATTAACTACTAATAAAAGACTATTTTGAAATATGTATAATCACGCTGTATTTGATGTAAAACTTATTACAACATAAGTAAAAAAAAACTTAAATAAAAAATTTGCAAATAATTAAGAAGCAAAAGTATTCTGTTCAAAGCTCACCAGACGAAATAAATCTAGCTGATTTGTACAGAAATAGAATTTGAACAAAAATATATCTTCAAGAGCTCTGAACAGTGAAATAAATACGTACACGGCCACAGAAGGTGTACTATAATTAAGTAGAAGGAACATTAACACAAAATGTCTTGTAAATAAGTAAATATAAGTAAATCCACTGCATATATTGTACTGATCATCATTTTGTTTATAATAATTTCTATAATACATCACTGACATCACTCTGATAATGCATTGGGACAGAGAGCTATGTTAAAACATAGGAGATTAAGTGGTGAATTCAACTAAGATGTTTGTAAATTGATAGAATCTGGAATGTCACACAAATATTAAAATACTGATTGTTAAATAACAAAACTTACAATAAATATACAAGCTAACGTTATAACCGATGATGTTGCAAGTTGAACCTTAGCGCAGTAAACATAACAGCTAATTAGTAGTACAAGATACATTACTCAGAAACATACACACGTGCCGACGCATTTG
>NW_020653711.1:1562535-1588055 GCF_003589595.1 Hyposmocoma kahamanoa
CTCAAGACTGTTTACATTTTGTTAAATACCTAAACAAATGGACTATACCTAATGTTGTACTATTTGAAGTCTAATGGCGTTTGAATTTTAACTTGAACTACTAATTATCTGTATACTGCAACCCTTGCCCGTGTTAATAAAAAAAAATCCCTACTACCCGTTTATAAAGCCACGACCGATAACCACATAATAATTATTCATTATTTATGTTTATAGCAATGTTACCTCTTTGATTTTGTTTCCCTAGAACATTATCATCAGGTAGACTACGCAATTTTTTTTCGGTCGGTTGTTTTTTTTTTCCTAATATATCTCAACATTAAGCTCGCAAAGCTCAAAAATAGTTGAGTAAAGAGCTCGTTGGTAACTGTAATTGAAGTTAAAGCATCCTCCCAAAATTTCGTCCATGTTATTAACTCTATTGGCTTTGGCGACTGGCAAAATTGTCCCCCAATCTAGGGTATATAAAATTACCATAAGAAAAAGTCGGGATGGGTAATTTTCAGGATAGTTTTTTCTATCTAATATTGGTGGCAATTTTTATTATTTAAATATTCCAGAATATTATCATGAAGCATTTCTTTCTCTAAAATTTCACGATAATAACAAAGAAGTTGCATGGCTATAGACAATGGTAGAATGACAAGCTAAATTAAGTAAGTGCCCGAAATCCACGTTGCAACACCATAATTAACCAAATTACCATTTCACGTCTCGGGTTGGCATTCTATTTTTTTTTAATATTGCACCGATTTTTCTAGTTAACATTCGTGCCCGAATTCTAATATGGTATTATGTGGGATATAGTACATGTCTTTTGGTTTATAATTAGATATTTAGAAAAATATATTGAATTTTGGTAAAGAAAATATTAAAAACATGTTCGCATAGCAATCGTGCGAACGTTAGTTAAAGACCGATAGCAAAAGACATGTTCTATGTCTCATTGCACAAAAATACTTACAAGTACAAAGTTATTATATTACACAACAGCCAGAAAGTCCTGTTTTCACTAAAAACAGGCGCCTAAACAGAACTTTTATAAACAGCAATAGTTTTTTTAAATATCGGCCTAAAACCGCCATTGATATTTGAATCAATTCTCGTTGCTAGTGAAATAAGTGTCCAAAAATTTATCTTTACTTTTTTTTAAATAGGTAACGACGAAACTACCTTTTAACCACTGACTACATCGACTTATTAGATATTATTTAAATATTATCTATACCACATCTCAATGACATTATTTCTCTAATGGTATTTGCCCCTTTGCCTCGACTGAGACCTTCGGTTTTAAGGCTGCATTTACACTCAAGCTTGGGCGTAGACAGCAACAACACATTTGTGTTGTTGACATGAAATCTTGATATTGATGTTGTATAAATATAGGGTTACACGTGTATTGGTGCGTGTATTAGCGACACGGAGGAAGTACTTTAAATACTTTATAATTATAATAAAGAAAACAAACAAAAAAGTATTATCATTATAAATAATAAACATAATAAAATAATAATTGATTGTATCAAATGTCTCGCCCCAATTAAACTACTTGCATGTAGCTTCTATTTCTGCCCGTTCAATGTATCTTTGTTAATTTTGCATACCACCATTCATGTTAGTGATTGATTAACGAACTCACATCGAAATAAGCAACTACCCACTTATTGTAGAATAGTTTTAATATTTTAATCTTTTTTGTTCGATATTTCAACTGTAAATGAATGGAATTTCTTAGTAAAAAATAAAATCTTGAAACTTCCACGCTGCTCGGTCCTTGGAACATTTCCATGCGTACATTCCGTCCAAACGTATGAGTATATAGCACTTGAATCTGCATTGCTAAACATCTGTACACAGTAAGGGCGCGTTCCCAATATTTATCGTTGGACTACTGTTGCGTTTAACATATCACGACTATAGTCGTGGACTGTATCGTTTCACGGCAGTCGCCTTGTCATTTGCAAATATGAGACAACGATAAATGTGACGACGTTAGTGGCTGCGATTGTCTGTCGTCACATTTTTATTGTGTCGTTTTATTTATTGTCGGACGACTGTCGTTCTAGCTCTTCCCGTAACCTCAAAAAAGTCGAACGACAATTAATCGTGTTGTACAATACGTGAACAACTTCATTTAAATATACAATCCACGACACTGTACATTGTCTTCTCGACATAGTAGGAATGCGCCCTGTGCATTATGATAATTTTGTACGGTTGCAAATTACCATTAAATTTTAGTAGTAGACTTTTCGTCAACGTCTGTAAATTTAAATTGTATACGGTATTTTATTAGAACCGCTCCGTTCGCCTCCACTTTTACAAAAATGCAGTCTTAAAAAGAAATGAATATGCGGTTCTAGGTGGTACTTTTAACAATTCTATAGGTATTTTTAATCATTCTAATATAGGGAAAGACTGCCAGCAGTCTGTTGTAATCTCTTTTGTCGAGGTTGAGGCGTATGAGCGTTGAGAACAAACGTCGAGCGCGAAAGTTCATTAGGCATTATTGAACAATTTCCTACCTATAATATATAGATGTTCCACGGTTTTCTGCTAGCTTTATGTTTGTATTGTGTTAAGGCTCGTTATCCACCAAAACGGACTAATCTCCGCTAATGCGTATGACAGAAAACAACGGAGTTAAAAGGGCGCATCTGTCAGCACTGCCACTTCAGCATTGTTCGATTTTAACTTCCACAGTTTCTGTCGTTTTGGCGCATGCAGAGCAAGAGTAAACTCATCTTAACGAATAGGGTTCAACATATAATAACTTACTTAATTTAACAATTCTTCTATAGACTCCGATTTGGTGAATAATAAATAGACTTTAACACCATGCGAATAAGAATTAGGACGTATTGAGAAAATGCGCTCGAAGATTGTCACGCGTAAAGCTAAATTTACATTGACACACAACGCGGATGCAGCAGTTTTGTACACATTTATATTGTTTTAAAAATCATTACAATTGTATGTCTTTTTAATTAAATATTTAATTATACTTATTTAAATTATGTAGCAGTATAGACAAGACCTACGTAAAACTTCATATAAATTGCTCGAGTAGACTTACTTGTTCGTAGAAATAATTTTTGATAACGAAAATAATATTATTATACTAAGTAACTTTCTCCTTTCTATATAATTCATTTTAGTTAAAATTTCAATATTCATCTTCTCCGCAGATTGAAATCATAAATACAAGGATGACTCAGGTTAGGCCGTTTTTGGAAAATTGTTTTTATTTTCACCAGATATAGGCCAGGTTTCGACCTGAGTCAAAGTCTGGCCGACAAATAAATACCTTAGCACCTTATCTACCGGAGACGCGTATTCTGTTTCAAGTTGAAAGTCAGCCTGATCTTCAGAGTAAAATTTCGTGTCATGATATTAAACAAAAACAAGTTACTTGTTTGCAAATTTGCATAAGATTTCTAACTTCACACAGGTTAGTTTGACTTTCAAGTTAAAACGGAAAGGGCTCAGCTTATAATGGTCGGTAAACGTGGGCTCAAAAACCAAGGAAAGTCATGTCTAAATTTTAGACTTGTAACCAACTTACTTAAAGTATAACGTAAGCCATCCTTTAAAGGTTCCGACTCTGAGACACCAAATTTAACCTAATCTAAAAAACATTGCATTCCCTTTTATACAATAGGAGTGTGAAAGGGATGGAAATACTTTTTAGATCTGTCAAGAGAAACGAAAGTCTAATAATCCACGTCGATATTTATTCCTACACTAATTGCTTCCCTTTTATACTCTTCGAGTGTGAAAGGGATGACAATACTTTTTATTCTTAGATCTGTTAAAGAAATTGATAGTCAAATAATCCACGTCGATATATTTCGAACATTAATTGAATCTGACATATCTAAAATTGTTTTACCTTTTATACCATTGGTGTGTAGTGTGGAAGCAATATTTTTTAGAGCTGTCAAAAGAATGCAAAGATGACATGTCTAGGAAGTAACTTGAGATATCGTGTGGTCTACTACAACCGCGTTTGTACCAATATATTAGCCGCTTACTCGTTCTCGGCACGCATTCCGCGCACCTCCCCTTCACGGCGGAGCTTCTCCAGTTCCTCCTTAGTACGTTCTTCAATAGCGCGAATGTCGGCCATCGTCATGCCGTACCAATTGTCCATGGAGCAGAATACTTCCCTGTAATTATTAACAATTAGCTATGATGAACGTAACTGATAATCAGGGATCGGAATAGGTAGTTTTTATACCTAAACTTCGAAGAACATAGAAAATGGAGACTGTCTTACGACAATATTTTTTAGGTCCTGGTGGACCTTTTCGGGATTCGGGAAATCACAAAAAATTAAAAATTGACGTAATTGGGGACAGGCAGGTACAGGAAAAAAACAGAATACACATTTTAATAAAATACATATTTTATTTTTTTTCTTACTAAACTATTAGATTTATGGTAAAATGTGATATGACAATATTTAAATAGGATCTCTCGCTTGGCATTTTTTTAGAAAGGCATCGTGAAAAAATCCAATGTCCGCATATGCTGATCCGACCCACTGTGTCGCAAAGTTAAGATAAATATAGTGTACCTGCCTGTCCCCAATTACATCAATTTTAATGTACTTAAATGATTTCCCGAATCCCGAACAGGTCCAAGACCTAAAAAAATATTGTTATTACTCCATTTTCTGTCTTTGTTCCTCGAAATTTTGGTAAAAAAACTCTACCTATTCGGAGCCCCGCTGATAATACAGTAAAACTATTTTTAAATACCTCTCGGCAATCTTCGTGCTTCGTCGGATTTCTATCAGTTGCCATTTGCACTTGGTGCAAACCAGAGGCATTCAATCGACTTGAAAGTATACTGAATAGCTACTACTCTTTAATTGGTTATACGTTTTCGTAGATCAAATAATATATTTCTATTGATCATTCGTTATAAATATCGTTTCAAAATTTACTATCTAGGGACTTGTTTTTAACCGACTTCATAAGGAGGAGGTTCTCAGTTCATCTGTATTTTTTACAATGACACTTTTTTGTCGAAAACGGGGTACCTCAGTAGTGTCCCATTCAAATTTGAAGAAAATATTACACCTATAAGGTTGGCAAATTAAGAGATGAATTTGGTTTATGGAATTTCAACTCACAACCGATTTGAATAACACTTGGCACATACATGTAATTGGAATGAAAATAAAACAGCGAAAAAGGGATAAGTAATAAGTAAACAAAACCAGTTTCAAATTAGGAAATTCCTTGTACTATGAATAACAAAGCAACGGAATTCACTCTGGTGCACCACCCAGAACATCCAGATCAGAACCAATTTAGAAATGTTCATTTCCCAAGACGCAGGAATCGAACCCGGGACCTCATTATCCAGCGCCCACTTATGACTGCATTCGGGTTCAATTTGATTTGTACAGCAAGTTTCTACCAGCTTGCGACTAATAACACAGATTACGTAACAAATACATCACTCTCATACGAAATCGAAAATACCTACGCTATAATAGCCTGCTAAATCTGACTAATAACACCAGGCGATCACTACGAGGAAAAAGGAACCTAAGCACGCACTCAGAGCGGTGAAAATAACGTTGTCCTTAGTGTGTAATCGTGCGGGGCCGAATGCTCATAAATGAAAGACTTGCATTAGCGCCTGCGCCGACGTCGGCGCACTCAGCGGTAAGCACTTGTCGCGTAATCTTGAGCGAGTGACAGAACCCTGCTAATATCACTATTTAGACCATTCAATTGATATTACGTAGTAAAAGTATACGACAAGTAAAACTTGTCGACGGGTAAAATCCCTTGCAAAAAATATTACCTTGTAGCAGAACAAGTGTACATTAAATAGCCTAAACATTGACATCTGCCGCAAGTTGCCAGAAACATTGCAAGATTTCGACTTAAATTATTAAATTAATATGCACTGCTATTACAAGGTGTCGTAACTCAAAATTGTGGAAGTAAGAAAACATAGTTTAAAAATTAAAAAAAAAAATGAATGGTACTTATTGCGAATAATGTGATTATTTTTATTTAAACATAATACTTGATTATCCATTCATAAACAATTTTGAGTTACGACACTATTGTTATAGCAGTGCAGTTATGAAATTATTATATTAGCAGTTATTTTTAATTTTTACATCTGAAAATATAGCCTTGGCCAAAAGTATTGAGCACCCTAAAAATCCCGAACGGGCACAATAAGTATTGCAGAAAACAGGTCCTATTGTTAAGGATTATTTTTCGGCATCTACAAAGGTTTAAAAACAATGACCCCCACACCGTAACTAGCAATAAAACACCTGGTGCCATAAAATTTGTCATTTTACGATTTTTGTATTTATTTCTCAGTTCACTACTATCATTCGTTACGTACACATCCAGTGATCTAGTGCGCTTTTGGTATTTTGTTTGGTTCCATTTAGTGATATTGTTGCAATATGCCTAAAAAAAACGAACTTAGTTTAGAACAACGTATGCAGATACAACTTCTGCATGAGCAAGGGAAATCACAGGTAGAGATTTCTAAAACTGCGAAATGTTCGCGCCGATCTGTGCAATTAACTATTGAGCGTTTCGCCGCTACTGGGTCCCATAGTAACAGATACAGAACAGGGCGCAAACGCATCACCACAGATCGTGAGGACCAAAAGTTAATGAGAGAGTCGTTAAAAAATAGGAAGAAAACTTCTTCAGATCTCGCTGCTGATTTCTCTGTCGAAATTAACAGACCTATTTCTGCTCGCACTACTCGAAGAAGGCTTCAGGAAGTTGGTCTGAAAGGCTGTAAAGCCAGGAAGAAACCATGGCTCTCACAAAACAACAAGAAGGGTCGGTATGAATGGGCCTTAAAATATCAAAGTTTCACCGAAGAAGATTGGTCAAATGTCGTGTGGTCAGACGAGTCAAACTTTGAGGTGAGTTAGACAATTTCACGTTCTTAAGATATTAAACAATGTGATTTGAAAATAAAATTCAATAACAAAAATATTTTAGATTTCCGAAGTCACTACATTTTTAAAAAATTTCAGATTTTTGGTACACCTGGTGTGACTTTTGTGCGCCGCCGGGCAGGCGAAGAATTTAGTCCAGCCTGTATAGTGCCAACCGTAAAACACGGCGGACGCAGCATAATGATCTGGGGCTGCATGACTGATTCAGGAGTTGGCGAAATGTTTGTGTGTGAGGGTCGCATGAACTCTTCAAAATACATCAACGTCCTGGAATCTGCGTTGCTGCCCTCATTTTCAACTCTTTTTGGCGATACAAATATGGATGGCGTCAAATTTCAGCAGAATAACGCGTCATGTCATAAATCTGCAAGCACTATGACATGGTTTAGAGAAAAAAACATTGAGCTTCTGGAGTGGCCTGCCCAGTCTCCGGACCTAAACCCCATAGAACATTTATAGGGTTTATTAAAGCGCAACGTCAGGCGCCACACAATAAATACAAAGGAAGAACTAAAACGCCGTCTGCGCCAAGAATGGAACGCTATACGTCCTGAAGACTGTAAGAATCTTGTCCGCTCTCTACCAAAAAGAATTTCTGCCGTAATTAAGGCAAAGGGTGGACACGAAATATTGATTTTTATTTAATAAATAGTAATATTAACATGTGTAAATTGTTTCAAATTATTTCATTTTCATATTCCCCAAAAAACTGTGAGTTATAATGGGTGCTCAATACTTTTGGCCAAGGCTGTATATAATCTGAATGATCTCACCTATGGAATATGGTGAACAACCGCCGTTCTGATTTCAAGATGACATTTTCTACTTTACTCTGAAAAAAAAAAACAATTAACATAGTAAAAATGTTTTGCAAATGTTAAAACTAGCAACGAAAATTATCGTGACATCGAACGATATCGTACAATCGTTATCTTGCTTTTATGGCATTCTTACAGATGGGGAGTGGCGGCCGAAGTACATTACATACTGAACCTTATCTGCAGTACATAACACAAATATTTTTTCGTAACTGTCAGGATTATTGCAACGGTATGTAATAATAACGTTATCCTATTACGTTATAAACAATTTAAAAGTTCAACATTTAAAAAAGTTATTCTTTTACGTAATAAAAAATAATTGTTACAGAATTTTGTACAAAAAAATATACATCGCACTGTTAATATGATAGTGTATTAACTGAAAAAGAGGACTTTCTCAGAATGGATGAAAAACGAATTACTCACTTCCCGCAAAAAAAATAATTAAAATTAATATGTTATAGTTTTATTATAAACACTTAAACAATTTCTCAAATATATTTAAATATAAAATGGAAAAAATTATTTCATTGTTTTGAATAAGGATTATTTTGGTCAGAAATAGCTCACATAAAGTGTGTCTCATTTTGAGTTAAGTAGATATCTTTTGATTGCTTCTTACAATATTCTAACGACAGTTGTTTTGACGTGTACAGAATCAAATTTTACGTTGAGTAATGATATAATATTAAATTTCACGTATTTTGAGTTACAACACCATTGATATAGCAGTGCGACATTATGAACGACTATTTTGATGGACTTGTTGGTCTTTTTAACTGTCGTGTATTAAGTAACTTAGTAAGACACTTCACATAGGACATTCTGTGACATTTACAATTTTAACGTTACACGCATACGATTTCTAACTAATCTCTCAACCAGATTATAAAAATAAATAGGAAATTTGTCATAATGTACCAAAAACATAGAAAAAAGTGATTTTAAATAAAAATCATAGTACATTATGTACAAAAAAAATGAAATGATAAAGATAACAATAAATTACCTCAATCACTTCTTGATGCGTAAAACGGAATATTTTATCCATAGACAATTATACACCATAAATCGAATATGGTATTGTGTATCTCACGTCAATACGAGTGCATACACCTTGTACGTGTGTCGTTTTCTTTTGTTTTGAGATTTGTTTCGTTCAGTTGATTTTATGCTTTGTTGTGGATATTTTTGTTGTGTAGTTGTTTTGGTAACTTAATAACATATTAATTGAATCCTTTTTATTTTGCCTATTATTTGTTCTTAAATTATTTTTTGTAAATCGATTCTCTCTTCGTTACAAATTATATCAATAAGATATTGAAATCGTTTTTTTTTTTCATTCGATTTTACATCATCACATCTCTAGTAACTTCAAATCTCAAAAGTCACCGTAATCATGCTATGTGAAATGAACTATAGTATCGGCATGATGTTTTCTTTCGCCATTAAAGCAAGTGATCATTGGTGAGGCGAATTTAAAAAAAAAACTTATTTAAAATAAGTGTGCATTTGACATCCATCTCACCTAATATCGATGAGGTCGACGCATGCACACCTATATTAGTGAACAGACTGAAGATTTAAATACAACATAAAAGTAATGACTACAAACCTGTAGTCCAAACCACTTGAACTCGGCCGTCACAAGCTTGTAGCAGGTCATAACAGGTTGGGCTTCCTTCTTCCAGTTGTTGCCGACTAAGGGGCCGCGGCCGGTCTTCTTCGACTTGAACTTAGTGGGGTCGGTCTCGGGCTTGTAGTCCGATGCCGGGATTGGGTCGTTGGCAATATCGATGTGTATCACTTCCCGGTTCTTTAGCTTCTCTGGGGATAACTCGTGTACCTAAAAAGCAAATAAAAATAGTTTAATTAATATCGAGTTTTTAGGTTTTCGTGATTGTTACAATTAAAACTATATTTCCGGATTTAAATGGCACATATTTGTTTTTGAAACAAACCAACGTTTCGGGCCCTTTACAGGTTCCATAGTCACGGTTGACTGAGGTGGTAAAGTCATCAACCAGTTAGTCTAATATTAATGCAAACCACCCTATTTTTTCTACTATAGTTACAAAATATACACCATTTAAATCCGGCAAAATAGTTTAATTTCCTATAGTCTTCCTATATTCTTATAGTCCCTAAGTGACGGGACAAACGAGTCGTGCGCCTGATGGTAAGCGACACGCCTATCCATAATAGTTGCAGTACCACTCAGAGCCTTAAATCATGAAGGTCTGACGAGCGCTGCCGCTGCGCACGACACCCTGAGACATAAGTTGGCAAAGTCTTCATGTGCCTGTAATTTAACCACCTCCGTTAACCCTTCGAAACCGGAAAGCAGTAATGCTCACACTACTGCATGGCGGCAGAAATATGTAATTTGGCAGTACCTCCTTGGACAAACTCTTTCAAAAGGAGCTCTATTGCTACTAAAATGCTGTTTTATTCTTCCCTTCCCATTTGTTACATTTTGTTCATTGCTATAAAAAAATATGAAGTAGTCAAAAGAAATTCACACTATTAGTGCACATTTTCAGTTGTTCACCTTTATTTTCAAATATCGTGTTATTCTTCACTTCCCATTTGTTACCTAAAACGGTATTTTCACTTACATTATTACTGTACAGTGTCAAGGACACTATTAGATTATAATAGTTAAAGTTTCCGAAATTTTATATTTTTAGTAATTATTCACCGATATAGTTAGTGTACAACGTTTAAAAGCTGTAGAGCTCCTTGTGAAAGAGTTCGTCCAGGGTAATACTGCCACCAGAGGCGGCTTCTCCTAAGGAGCGCTGGTGCAGTGAACTCCCACTCCTATCCAACCCACCAAAATAAATTTATTAATTATGCTTTCATATTATATTAGTAGCCGCAGTATTTTTTTTTATTACTGAACGACAAACACAATTAGATTTTTATCTTTCTCTTTAATATAGTATTGTGGCTAGCCTATATAGTAAAGGCTGATCATATGTGTAAGTTGCCTATCATAGGTAGGGCACTAACTAGGGATGTTCTCCCCTTCAGTTCTAAGGAAGAGGGATGTAGGCTACGCATTACGGTTTGTATTAGTGCTAGCTGAATGAATATAGGTTTGAGTTTAGAATTATATAAAAAAATTGGATTGAAAAGAAAGAATATCTTGGTTGTTCTAGAACAGGCTTCGAACTGAAAATACCCAATAAATATTTATTTCATGGATATAGTCCTGTTTTATGTTTAAAAAGTGCCTCACGCAAAACCCAAGCTACGACCCTCTCTACAGTATAGCATACTGGCTCTTGAGTGGAGCGCTTCGCGATGCGCTCCTGTGAACCGACATTGTTTACAAAGTTCAGTACTGAATTCTATGAGTGCGAAAGAGAAATTTATTAACAGCGCGACACGTGAAACAAAAGATTAGTATGAGGAAATATAGCAAGATTTCAGCGGTGCTCCGCGCAAATAAGCTACGCGTTTTTTTCGCGCGCGTTTTGTTGTGTTGTGTTGTAAAAATTATTATTATTTAATCGTTGTTAAGAAGCATAGTGTTGTTTAGTGGCATTGTTTCAAATGGAACACTATAATGTGAGTTTAATTTTTTATTTAAAATACGTATAAAAAAGTGAACTCCCACTGAAATCTCCCAAGAGCCGCCTCTAACTGCCACCGTACCTATTTCTGCCGGCAAGCAGTAATGTCAACATTACTGTGTTCCGGTTTTGAGGGGTAAGGGTACTGGTGAAACTACAGGCACATGGAACTTGTGAACTTATGTCTCAGGGTGACGGGGGCAGTGCGAGGGCCCCTCAGATCTTAAAGCTCAGAGTGGCACTGCAACTGTTATGAAAAAAAAAGTACATTTACTTTGTAGTTTAAACATAGACTCCTAGCTAATATGTCACTGTTTTGTAGTGTAAAGTTAATAATAATAATTTACTTTTATGTATGTGTTTTAATGTTAACGTACATTAGGCAATGTATTTGTTAAATGTAGATGCATAAAGCAATGATAATAGGAAGTGCATGTGCGTTAAGAAGAATATTTTACGTACGACCAAGTGTCACCACAGCTCATCTGGTGAGAATAAGAATTTGTAATTAAATTACAAATGATATTTATTTAAGAAAATCCCTATTAAATTTACCATGAGTTTTCCTGTGAAGGAAAACATCGTCGTGAAACCTGCACGTCAAAGGTTCACAACACTCGGAAAACGTGTGATGGTTCCCAACCCGCAACGAACCAGGGTGGCGGACTATGACCTAAACCCTAGCCTGAGAAAAGACCAGTGTCCAGCAGTGGGACGTATAAATGGGTTGATGATTGTATGTATACATATGTGAACACCTACAGAACGTTTCATATTTGATTACACTCCTGGACGCACAAATCGAGTCAGTTTGAATTAGAATACAAGAATATTTGTTATATCAAAAAACAGTTTTCCCAGTTTTACAAATTAAAATTTTCAACAAGGTCATACAAAACAATAATAATGTGTCAGACACCCACACCCATTGCCTGGTCTCAAACCAAGGAATTCCCTGTACTATGTGTACCAGAACAACGGAATTCACTCTGGGGCACTACTCGGAACATCTCGATCAGAACCAATTTAGAAAAGTTCATTTTCCAAATTGAACCTACCGGGAATCGACCACGGAATCTCGGAACCCGAAATTTTCGCATCCAGCGCCTACAGTGCAAACCGTTGTTAGGTAGAGGACATTGGAATAACCCATTTAAAATAAACACCAGTTCCGCAAAAATCGACTGTTTGGAAGTTATGATTTTTTGTAATTTTCTACAAATGTTCTACTCTAATCAACAAAACCACTCTAATTATAAAACTATTCCACTAAATCACATAAAATTTGGTACGAAAGCCATTTTTATGTTGATACGTAGATTGCGTCGCAGTTTCAGACGTTTTGGTGATAATAATAATAATAATAATTTATTTATTGTTCTTTCCACATTAACAATACAAATTACAGGGTATTTATCGTAAATAACATCATACAGTGAAAATTGTGAGATGGAAGACTGGTGCCTAAACTAGGTTGGACCTGTACTATAGGTCACCAGGTAATTTTTTAGATTATATAAATAGACAAGATTGTTTATTTGTTGACGATAAAAATGTAAAATTTTCTTTTGTATTAGGGATACCTAGTCTCCCGAAAACATGGGACCTGTAAAGAGTACGAAACATTGATTTGTTTCAAAAAAATACACGCTGTTTGCCGGAAAAAAAAAAGTTACATTTCCAATGTTCATCAATCACGAAAAAACCTAAGAACTGGAAATAATATGTATTATTATTATTAATTTACACAGTAAGAATGTTTATAAAAACACTTTAAGAGAAATTATTACGGCATCAGAATACGATATCCGTTTTTTATAGTCCTTGAATATTTCCTACTCATTCTGTCGTACGCAACACTTAAGTGTGATTAGATGTCGCATGTAACATCAGCATAGTGATTATACGATATTTTTATAATGGTCACTGTGGTGTTTATTTCTGTGTTTGCAATTTATTAACCATTTTAATTGTTTATATTATTCCAACCATTCAAAAAAACAATTGTGAATGTTAAGTAACTTTACAGCTACCAGCCCTGGCGAGAGACGTCGCTATTATCTGTAATTAAATTTGTATTCATTCAATACCTGAACAAAACGGAACTAGAACTAGTGGAGTGTCCATTGATACTCCACTAGTTTGTTATAATTATTAAAGATCAAACACTTAGAAAAAAATCCTTTGATCCGTAATTTCACAAAAAAAATATTGAATACACATTCAATACAAATTTAATTATTTGGTTTTTTTATTGTTAAGCAAAATAAACGTAATTGACGCTAAGGTTACCAAAATGCAAATAGTTATGACGATGAGGACAGAATAAATAAAAGTGTCAATAGAACAATTGAAATAAGAACAAATTAAAAAACAGATTTAATAACATTACAAAGCATAATTTAAATTTAAAAACCCACTGATATTATAATTATATAAATGAATATACAGTGCTACAACTAATCCTTCAGTGGCAATTTTGAATTTTGTAATGCGATAAAAAGCCCTATGTGTGTCACAAATATGGCACACAATAACTTACGACTATTATTAAGGTGAAGTGAGACCCAAAATACATGCACTGCGACCACACATAAAATCGATTTTTCACATGACATTAAAAAACGAATTCACCATTTTTTTAATGACAATAATATATTGGTAGTGGACTATGGGGCCAGAAACACGATTGACTTTTCCCTTGATGAAATAAAAAAAATTAAGCTCCGCAAAATTTTATTTTTTACTACGTTATCCACGGAAGAATCAGTTTCATTCGATTGCTATTATTATTAAAAACATTTTAATGGAATTTTCTTTCTGGTGTTAAGTAATAAATACGACGGGTCTATGACCTTCTTTTACAGTAAGAGATTATATTTTATTTCTAAAAGGTAAATGTTTAAATGTTCTGCAAGGAATTTCTCCTGTACCTCACGCGCTTAAAGCTTATGCAACCACGATACCATTTCGCCTTAATACGATACGTTTATTGCCTTATTTATGGATTCAATTTAAAAATCGATTAATCATTCCAATTTGACGCGTAATGTATATTTTTCAGGTGTTAAATGGCATTCTTTTTATTATCAACTTATTACAAAGGTTCTACAAGCCCATATACGAGATATGTGAAATAAATAGAGTTTATAGATGATAAAAAAATTGTTATCTTACATCGGAAACAAGGTCAAACGTGTTTTCTTTCGCTAAAGTGGTGGTATTTATAGAATCCTTCGCTTGTAAGCTGTAGGCTTTTTACTATGTTATAAATATAGATTACTTTTCTTCATGGTTTTTTCCTGTTACATTGGCTTAAATCATTGATCTACGAGGGGAGGTCCAAAAGTCCGCGGAATGGAGGGGGCGGGAGCCCGCTAATTATGCTTGCTTGATGTGGTACTAATCAGATACTCATTAGGGGTATATATATCAAGCTTCACCCTTTTAACTTCATTAGTTTACGAGATATCGCCCTACAAACAAGTAAATCCGGAAGAAAACTGCAAATATGGAGCAAATCGAGTTTCGTGCTATCATCAAATTCCTTACCAAGCAAGGAAAACCTCCTCAAACCATTATGAATGAGATGGAAACTGTTTATGGGGATCAGTGCCCTGGTAAAACAATGATTTACAAGTGGCACGGTCTTTTCAAACATGGCAGAGAATCAATTGAAGACGATCCTCGCCCAGGACTGCCAGTTGAGGCCACCACATCAGACAATGTTGAAAAAATCGAAAAATTTATATTGGAAGATGCCCGTCTGAAGAAGAAACAGCTGTCTGCATTAGTAGGAGTATCAGACACTACCATTTTGAGGATCCTACACGATCATCTTGGCATGACGAAAGTCAGTGCAAGATGGGTGCCGAGAATGCTCACGCCGCCTCAAAAGCAACAAAGAATCGATGCATCAAAGCACTTCTTGGAGCTGTGTGGCGCAGAACCTACCCCAATTTTGGAGCAAATTGTTACTGGAGATGAAACTTGGGTTCATCACTTTGAGCCCGAGTCCAAACAGGAGTCAATGCAATGGCATAAAAAGGGTACACCACCCCCTAAGAAGTTTAAGGTGTCGGAATCGGCTGGAAAAATCATGGCTACGGTTTTTTGGGATTGTGAAGGAATTTTATTGGTTGACTACAAAGAAAAGGGAGTCAATATAACGGGAGAATATTACGCAAGAACATTAGAGAGACTGAAGGAAGCTGTCAAAGAAAAAAGGCGGGGAAAATGGACAAAGGGTGTGTTGCTTTTGCAAGACAACGCACCGGTTCACAAGAACAATGTTGCGATGGCTGCTCTACACAAGTGTGGCTTTCAATCGCTGACCCACCCACCTTACAGCCCGGACCTAGCCCCCAGCGATTATTATTTGTTCCCAAATTTGAAAAAAGAATTACGTGGGAAAAAATTTCGCGACGATGAAGAGGTTAAGGCAGCAATTTTAGCTCATTTTGAGAGCAAAGAGAAAAAATATTTTTTCGCTGGCATAGAAAAGCTAATGTCGAGATCTAAAAAATGTATTGAGATCAAAGGTAATTATATTGAAAAGGAAAAATAGCCTTATTGTTTTATATTATTTACAACCCCTCCATTACGCGGACTTTTGGACCTCTCCTCGTATAATAATGAAGAATTGCAATAATGACATTGGAATAAGCGAATCATTGCTATGATTAGAGTGCTGTCAAAAACATCAGTAAGTTTCTCGGACAAAGATTTTGTATTTTTTGTTTTTTATAATACCAAGTGACGGGACAACATGTCGTGCGCCTGGTGGTAAGCGACATGCCTATCCATAACAGTTGCAGTGCCACTCAGAGCTTTGAATCGCAAAGACAAAAAACCCCAAAAGAATCTTAGGGGCACTGCTACCACGCCCCTCACGCTGAGACATAAGTTGACAAGTCCCCTGTGCCTGTAATTTCACCGGCACCCTTACCCTTCTAAACCGGAACGCAGTAATGCTTACGTTACTGTTGGCGGCAGAAATAGGTAAGGTGGTAGTACTTTCCTGGACGAACTCTTTCACGAGGAGCTCTACTGCTACTAAATATGTATTTTATTTATTATAGTATTTGTACACAAATTGAATAATAAAAAATAATTAAAAATTGTATAAGAAGTTAAAGGCTCTTTGATGCTGCAGAGCCATATTTATAGGCCTTATTCTCAAACTGTAAGTAGTTTTTTGTAAGATGTGATACTCACATTGTGTTGATCGCCCGCATCTGGTAAATGCAGGGACTCTACGCAGATAGTGAAGTTGTCTTTCATGTAGTCAGGGTTCTGGAAATGAATACATACATGTATACATAATGATATTTCAAGACCCAAATACGACCTACTAAAGTTCATTTTACACAGTATGGGTACGGTGACGTTTAAGATTTGAAGTTTCTAGAGATTATAGTGATGTAAAATTGAATGAAAAAAAAAAAAGATTTAAATATCTCATCGAGATAGTCTATAATGAAAAGAGAATCGATTTAGAGATTATAGTTTAAGAACAATTAATAAGCAAAATAAAAGGATTCAATTATTACGTTATTAAGTTGCTAAAAAACTACAGAACAATTTAAAAAATCATCAACAACAAAACAAAAAAGCGTAAAATCAACAGCAACGAAACGAAATTTGAAAAATTACTTAAAAAACCATAAAAAAAATGTAACTGAAAAACTTGGGGTGACTGAAAAACGCATCACGCAAAGCTCTAAACACTCGCATACAATGTGTATGCACACGTATTGACACAATAGCCGGATTCGATTTATCCATTCTATGGTGTAAATCTCTATGGATAAATATTGCATTTTACGCTGCTGGGGTAATTTATTTTATCTCTATCATTTCAATTTCTATCTACTTTATAGACTGTAATTTTTACTTAATATTACGATTTACGATTGAAACAAATGTTTTTTGTTTTTGATCTATTGTAACAATTCTATTAATTCTTTTTGGGGCCTGATTGTGAGAGTTATTAAAAATAGTATGCATGTAACTTAAAAACTTGAAATGTCACAGTACCTATACTTTGTGAAATGGACTATAGCTTGATTCCATCATCGTTAGCACCAGATATTAACACATCGTTCAATTCTAGATTCGTCTCGTCATTGCAAATTTTAAAATATTTTACCAATCTATAGTTTGAGTAGAAGATAACAGTAAAATTCAAAGATATAGTGATGGCTGAGGCATTCGAGTGTTCGGACAGAGGAGCGGTATAATTGACGAGATCGTTTTTTTTTTTTTCAGAATGGACAAGTTGCTTATAATGACACTATAGTAACTAAAATAGTGGCGACATTCAATGTCCAGTATTAGCGACACACGCACTAAATTAGGCCTATTTGGTGACGCTATAATAAAAAAATTTAAAAACGACCTTCGATAGCTCGTGGGGAGCTGCTGGATAAAGGTGAGCTCGCAAGTTAAAGGAATGGAAACCGTGCTACTACCAACCTTTATGTCTGAAAAGTCGTAGAGCTCGTCTCATTCACACCTTCACGTGCGGCTGATCACCAATAACGCCACCATGTAATGTATAGCGTACGCGGCTCAATGCCGGGCGGAGAAGCGGGATATTTAAATTAATAAAATATTTGCGATGCGGATGCGGATTTTTCAATTTTTTTGTAACGTCACACTTATTTTTTAATTTCACTGGCGATTTGTATGGCTATGGCGTAGCACGGATTAGGACGGGAATCAGAGAAACTATACCTGGCGTTACCACTATTATCAACTCGGATTTTTTTATTTGTAGTTTTGTTGACAACCGCTTATGGCTTCTCTGTTCGAAATTTAAATTTATTCGTTTGGCGAAATTTAAAACCACATTTCTAAAAAAACATACTCAATAAACACGCTAACAAAAACACTTATTTCATTTTTCATTCATAACCCATATGTTAATGGAAACAGGTTGTCTAGAAGTTGACATGTACCAAAATTAGTTCCACTTTACCCGGCTAAATATCAGACATGCAAAAATATTGATGGTATATTGTATGTTCATCACAAGCACTCCAACAGACTAAACTAAGCGTAACATGTTGTTTTTCTTTTAATAATACCACACGTACATGTGCACGGATTTAATTAGTCAGTCAATCATTTAGTTTGATAGGGATTTGGGTCAATTTTAATAACAAAAATTATGTACCAAGACGTCCAAATATTTGACAAAAAATTATATTTGAATAAAACCAAAATATGTATTTCTACAAATGTCAAAGATTATAAAACAGTTAAAGTAGATGCATCAATAAAAAATTTCGATATTGAGTAGATTATTTCTCAAAAATGTGGCCTTATTGCACCCATGGTGTAATAAGGCCACATCTGCAAAATTACTTTCAGGAGAGATTTTTAATGTTGAGTAATAAAATTTCACGTATTATTGGTTTTAAGTGGTTTGTATTATTTTTATAACTTTCATGTTATGACGTATGATCATGTGGCTTGATTATATTTAGGGTACGAAATTGCTTTTTAAAAAGCATAAGGTTTTACCATTACGAAAATAAATTCGTATACATACTGTGAGAATAGTCCGGCAGTAAGGGTACGCGTTCCAGGCCTCCTCGTGGATGACGAGCGCGCCTTTGGGCGCCAGCAACCGGATGTATGCCGGCACCTTAGACGCCAGATGGTAGATCTTGTATGTGTACTGGCCGGATGCATATTTGCCACCTATAGAGTTCATAAATGATTAACAAGTCTGACACGTTACACACAGATGACAAATAAAAAATATAAATCATACCGGTTATTGTAGGTCTTAAAATTATTTGCCGTTACATTCTTATGGCGTCCATTGTTATGAATGATAGATTGAGGAAATTAACTTGCCGACAACGACAAAATATATAATAAGTTTGTTTCCATATGAAACAGCCGAAAAGAAGTATTTACGTCCTTGTACGACGTCACTGCATCGTCGTTTTGTTTACATATTGCAGCTGTTACCTCTTTGCGGTTACGTTCTTAGGGTCGTATTCTAGAACTCTACTCAATGCTCAAGTCAGGATTGCACTGGAAACACAAGCACTGGAAATACGACCCTAATGGCAGGGACTTGAGTATGATTTCGAGTGCTTTAAACCGTACTCAAATCCTGACTTGAGCATTGAGTAGAGTTCTAGAATACGACCCTTAGACGGTCTATTGCAAACGCTAACGAATAGTCGAGTGAGATACTAGACAACGACAAAATAGTGACCAGTTTGCACCGAAAATTAATTATTTCGACAACTTCGCTGGCCCAACGGTTATACAATGTATACAACAACAAGTATACAATGGGCGCTGGATGAGGAGATCCCGGATTCGATTACCGGTAGTATCAAATTGGGAAATTAACGTTTCTCAATTGGTTCCGGCCTGGGTGTTCTAGCAAGTGCCCCGGAGTGAATTCCGTTGCACTGGTTCTCTGGTTATCATTGTATAGGGAATTCCCTAGATTGAGACCAGGCAATTGGTGTGGTTATCTGGAACATGTATTACTATTTATATCTATAAATAAATAAATAACGCACACGCTCATAGCCCCGCACTAGGAAGACGCTGTATTGCGGGTGCCATAGGCACACACACAGACAACCACAAATGACACCCAAACTCACGAGATAAATAAATGTAGGCCGTACAAATGAACCTCTGCGTGGCAGCCCAGCATGGTAACCGTTCGGCCTTCGAGGCAGTCATATCATAAATCTTCGTGTTCAGTAGTTTTTAAATGCTTTTATGTAGAAAATTACTTTATTACTTATTTTAATAGAAATTACGTAACAAAAATACACGTCCTTAAATGTGAAATGGAAACCGAAGAAAACAAAAATAAATAAATAATTAAATACTTCAAGTGTGCTCATTATCACTTATTATGTTACACGGCAAACTATTCTATTCATGGTCTACGTGATTCTTAATTGAGTTATAATTACTCATACTACATAGCTACATCTACACACCTTATTAATGTACGGTTATGGAGATCTGACGCCTTCAAAGTCACATATTATTTGTACATTTCATGTAAAAGTTATGTTTTCGATAAATGCACATAGCTGTGTGTCAAGAATAGAGTTTCAATCCTAAATAGTTAATCTTTTGAATTATTAATAACACGTTTAAAATGTGCTGAATGCAATTTTGAGTAAATGCCGAGCAGGGCATTGGTTAAAATGGTCACGTGACAATATTGGGCATGATACGCCTTAATTTTTTTTTTAATCTTCCTAAAAGGACTTAGGTGTTCTCAAGCTTTGCCGGTATAATAGAAAGCCTTTGGACGTATAGTTGCTTTGCCCTTAAACTTAACGATATTACTTGAATTTCATTCGTTATTTAAACAAAATGTTATTTTGTTACAAAATATAATAATACCTATTTACGAAGAAAACAAAGATTTTAAACATAACAAGTAAATAATGCCGGATTTACATTTGTCCGACGTCTTGTGTCGTCACGCGTCAGAATGGTATTGGGTTTTTTTTTAATAAGTGCGCATTTGACCTCCATCTCACCTGATGGAAAGTGACGATGAGGTCGAGGATGTAGCATGCACACCTAAATAATGCCTGTTCACTCTCGCCTTGAAAAGGTCCAAGTATGGTGTTCGGGGAACAAGTCTGCACGCAGGGAATTCCACTCCCTAGCCGCTCGTCATACAAATGTGGAAGCGAAACGCTTCATGCGAATCCGGGGAATATCCACAACATAGGGGTGGAACCCCTGCCCACGTCTAGACTCCCGATGGTGGAAAGGGGAAGGCGGAATCAAATTATGCAATTCCATCGCACTCTCTCCGTCATATATCCTGTAGAATACCGATAAGCTGGCAACTCTACGGCGGTGTTCAAGGCTCTGCAGCTTTGCCTCTACTAATTCCGAATCACCTATAAGCCTCTTAGCACGCCTGTCTATTGAATCCAAGGTGGCCATTTGGTATTTAGCAGAGCCATCCCATAAGTGGCAGCAGTACTCCATACACGAGCGGACTTGTGCTTGGTACAGCTGAAGCAACTGTCCCGGTGTGAAGTAACGCCTCACCTTGGAAAGGATGCCGTGCCACGTCACGACACGTCAGACAAATGTAGATCCGGCTTTATAAATAATATATACCCAAAATCCAAAATTGTCATTACGTCACACGTTCAAAACAATAACGTCGTTAAGCGAGTCTCGTCTTTTTTCAAATTTAAACTTATTTTCATAAGCTTTAAATATTATTTTCTGAAAATTCACGTTTTCTTAATGTCAACATTGATTTAAACGTGGGACATATCGAAAACATACAATTAGTACAATTTCAAGAAACTAATTTCAAAATAATGGGAAGAACGTTTACACATAACATTGCAAACATAACATTCTCGTGTGAAACCTGCTGCTGTACCTATACTACAAAGCTAGTGACAAAGTCGCTAGTGATCGCGTAATATAACGCACGTTGGAACCAATACCGTCACAAAGCAAAAAAGTCTACAAAGTTTAAGCTTGGAAAAGCGAGATTTTCGTTAAAGGTCCCCATATACAGACGATTCCTCGTTTCGATCGATCGTCATGATAATCGATTCGAGCCGTCGTTACTCCCTTGGCGTTCAAGTCAATCGTTAATGACAATACACTATTGATTCGTCGTTTCGATCGTCGAATCATGAAAACAAATCGTCCCGTACATGGGGACCTTTAGTGAAGGTATTATTTCAAAGCGCGATATTTCTGTGGCAAAATTGTACTGTGCCCCTGGCGGTTACAATAACAAAACTAAGTTTCCAATACAAATAATTTTCGTCGGCACAGGCAATTTCAACGCTATACACTCGTGGTAGTGGTACTGTTTGTTGGCATATCTACGCAGAATGATAAATTATTCGTAGACTTACTCGTTTTCAGCGGCCAGTTATTCCCTATGGTCAGGTAGAGAATTAATGTTGATCGAGCTTTCTACTTTTGTAAGTATTTGACAAGACTTTCATAGACTTGGCATGCCGCCATGAGGTTATTGTCACTATTTCAAGTTTTCGAATAAAATTCATGCGAATTAGTCGATGATCAATAGGGCTGGCTAGAAACATTTTCAATGAATAATACGAGCTTTATCAAAATTACAACAGTGATTAAAATAGCACGGTATTACGAGGTGGGAAGCACAATATTTAAAGTACTTGAATGATAAAGCCTGATTTAGCTTCTTATGCGCCGTCCAAGACCGGTTAATGAGATGATAAAATAATTCAATCAAATTGAATCGTTGAAAATATTGATTAAAAAAATGCATAATACGAACGCTGTTCAAATTAAATTTTTTTAGACGCATTCCTCAGATGGATACCTATTCGTAATTTACAATGAAGTATTCTAGCTTCGATTAAGCTTTTTAGTTTTGATATCAAGCGGCGGGAAGAACAAGTTGTGCTGGTGCTAAGCCTCACGCCTATGCATAACAGTTGCAATTAGCGATGCGCGATTGTGAATGATTTTGATATTCGACTCGTTAATAATGGCTAATCCTGACATTCGAATGTCAAATTTCTAACCTACTAATTTCGTATTCGAATGATCATGCATTACTAATTAGTAATACTAAACTAATCCATAGATTCCCTAGAGTATTTCTGCTTGTGATCACCTAGCCCTCTCCAACATAATGGTAAATACTGTAAATGTGACGGGGACAGGGATATTTTGGTATGGATATGATGAATGAGGTGTTCCGATATAATAATCATTCGACTCGTGCACCCGACCGAATGCCACTCAGAGCTTTAAATCGCAAAGATCTGAGGGGCACTGCCACTCCACCCGTCACCCTGAGACATAATTTGACAAGTCTCTAATTTCACCAGTCGCTATTTTTAACTTCTAGGAATATATTATGCGAGATTTGTATATTGTTTGAAAAACATGAACACCTACGCTATTTTTAACCGACTTCAAAAAAGGAAGAGGTTCTAAAGTCGACTGTATTTTTTTTGTGTATGTTATGCGATTACTCCGGCTTGTGAACCGATTTTGATGACTTTTTTTTATTGGAAGGAGGGTACCTCAGTATTGGTTCCATTTAAATTTAAAGAAAATATCCACGTCTATGGGTGGCAAACTAGGAGATGAATCCGGTTTCGCGCACTTTCCGGTAAACAATTTCAATAAAACTTGATAAATCGATGTAATTCCGCAAACTTTTAGTTAGTCTATTTTTTTTATAAAAAAGTCACAATTATAGTTTACAACTTTTACGAATTTCACTCATAATTCATCGTCAACCACATACACGGCGCAAGTCTACTATGAGGAGTGAGTGTAGGCAATAGTCCGCCATGGTGGACCAATGTAGGTTTAGACTTTACGTTTGACGTGCAAGTTACATCGCAACGTTTTTCTACACTGTTAGCGAGTTATTGTTACGAAACGTTCATAAATAAATATACAATAAATTGTTTATTTTCTCCCGAAATGTACATCGTGTAATCTAGGTACTATAACAATCATAGGCAGCTGGGTGGGAGACAGGCGCTTAAAGTAGGTTACACTTGTACCATGAGTCTCCTGCTCTCCGACATAATTGCATTGCCACCCGATTACATTAGAAATACTAGTTTTTAATTTAATTGATAATCGATGACGTAGAGATTGATATACAGTTTTTTTTTTAATGAGACAGTATGGGGAAATCCCAAACCAAAGACGATACAAGGAAACTTGTCTAAAGAATCATTAAGTCTTTTTTGTGAAAACAATTGGCTTAGTAAATTTTTTGGTCAAGCGTGAGTTGTCCATAAAAATGAATAAAATTAATAATGGCATTTTTTTTGTGCTATACGACTTACTTTCTTGTAAGGACCATTTCATTGTAAGAGACGAAGAAAATCGGGACAGCAGAAGTGGGTCAAATTAAATCAGGGTAGTACTGCCACCTTGCTATTTATGCCGCCAAGCAGTAATGTTAGCATTACTGTGTTCCGGTTTTGAAGGGTAAGGATATTGGTGAAATTACGGACACATGGGAATTGTCAACTCTGCCCTCGTAACGAAAAAAGGCACAATTATGCGTACTTTATATAGCAGTTGTGCCTTTTTTCGTTCTGAGGGCAGACTTATGTCTCAGGGTGACAGGCGCAGTGGCAGTGCCCCTCAGGTCTTTGCGATTTACAGCTCTAAGTGGCACTGCAACTGTTATGGATAGACCTGTAACTTTCCATCAGGCACACGACTTGTTCGTCCCGTCACTTAATATTATAAAAAAAAATCAAATGTCTTTACTAAGATTATACAAAAATCGAACATATACATAGAAAAACTTTTTCGACCCGATGAAACCGCATCTATACTGCACTGTAGTGTTGCTCTTACCAACTGAGTTACGGGTCAAGATATTGAGTTGTCGAAATTTCCCTATGTGTTTTTGATAAAGATCTTTGTACTGGATTGTTCGGCATTCTGAGCCACTTTGTAACCTTCAATCAAATGTTTTTCATACAAAATGAATAAAATTGACTTTTTTATCAATGCTGATAAATTTAGTTTTACGTAAGGATCATTTTATTGTACTGTAAGAAAAAAAATCGGGACAACAGAAGTTGGTCTTTAATAAAACTATTTTTAATACAAAATTTCGGTACATGCCGTGGCAGTGATTTTTACGTTTCAAATGAGAAGCAACCGGTTTACCGTTAGACTACCACGGCTCTACTTCTATTTCGAATTAGAAAATTAGAAATGTTATACAAAATTTAAGCCAATCTGTCTTTTTATATTAAACTTTATCCAATAAGCAAAAAAATGTCACATAAAAGTTGAAAGCACGTTTTCGTTTTAGCTAAAAGGTTCAGTAGGTAAGTCTTAAGAGCGCGTAACCGGTGACTCAACGCTATTTGAGCATTAACTCGTGAGCTGAAACTGCTGTAAAAGTTATATAATAGTCGTACGAAGAGTCAAAAAGATCAATAAATATGGAGTGAACATTAGTATAAATACGTATCAATTGCGACATACATACCGCTTGATAATATAATTGATACGTTGCCCATTATTCAGCTAATACGAAGATTACAAGCTGCTTATTCACTATTATTAGGCTCTTTAATCTGATAACGATAAACTAGTTGTTCTGCTACACTTTTCAATGATAAA
>NW_020653711.1:1588455-1611012 GCF_003589595.1 Hyposmocoma kahamanoa
TATGTGTTTATACGGTTACTAGGCAAAAATTCTGAGTCATATTTCGGCAAGTATAACAGGATGGCACAAGCCCAAAAGATCTAAAGACTGCTAGGCACTGATGGATACCTACACTCAGCTTTGGGTGGCGAAAAGTGAAAGAAAAAGTAGAGAATAAAATAAGCTGTACGATGTTATATCAAGCATTGCGAGTTGTTGTGAAAATGGTTTTCTTTAATTCCTTTTTTTTTTCAATTAGCACCTTCGATCTCATATATAAATTATTTGTTAACACGAGCAATGTTGCAAAGAAGCATAGTACAAACATTAGAGATGATCGTTTAATTTTTAAAAACATTAACTCACCTTACTAGAACGTTTATACTACAGTCTAAGTCCGCCCTATAAACAGGTGGTCTGACGAAGTATACCGGCCAACCATCGCACATGTATAACTACGAAACCTGTGCGGACCACACCTAAACAAACATTATTATGTACATCTGTACAAATGCTGAATGACGTCATGACTATAACCTACAAGTCTAAAACTCTAACAGTTTCAATCTAAAGTGGCACTCGGTCCTTTTTAATAGAGGATGTCATAATTGTATAGACTATGGCGGTGGATCAACTGTTATTTAAGACGACTAATGCGTTATTGCTTCTAAGTATGGTCAGGAGACCATATTTTTATTCAGATGGACCTATTACAATCATGAAGTTGACGGAGATTCATTCCCGTGGCACTTACTGTACAGAGGTTTTGCCAGTTTCGCCTCCAACATTTCCGAAACAAATTCTGAACTTGAAACGCAGGTATTGCTGGTTTTGTAGATGAATAGGACAATACACAACGTTGCTCTTTGAACTACAGACAGACTTTTACGTAACGATAGATCTCAGGTGATGATGCAATTGTTGCGGTCAGAGTTCAGTTCCAAGGAAAGTGTCTATAGTCCATCACACCGGTTACTAAGGACTTAAGAAAAAAAAATTGTAGTGGTGGAGCTCCTTGTGAAAGAATTCATCCAGGGAAGTAGTGCCACCTTGCCTATTTCTGCCGCCAAACAGCAGTAATGTGAGCTTCCAGGTTGGAAGGGTAAGGGTGCTGGTGAATTTACAGGCACATGGGACTTGCCAACTTATGTCTCAGGGCGATGGGCGCAGTGGTAGTGCCCCTAAGATCTTTGCGATTTCAAGCTCTGAGCGGCACTACAACTGTTATGGATAGGCGTGTTGCTTACTACCAGGCGCACGACTTGATCGTCCCGTCACTTGGTATTATAAATAAAAATCTTTACTTACAAAGAATAAGGCTGTTAAAGTAACTGCTTACAATGATTTTAATTGAAAGTGTTTTGATCGGTGTTCCGGATTTAAAAAAGAGTCTCTGTCTCGCGGTAAGGAATGTTTTCGCGGATTTAAAAGATTCTTGCTTTGTATAGAAAAACGCGGTGACTATAGCTTTTTATCAGATAGGCCGTCAGATTGTTTGCCAGGTTGAAATCAATATAAAAAACGTGTAACATATACTTAAAAAAACAACACGTATTTTATTTGAGTTAGAAGTACGAAAAATTATTATTACGGATGCTTAATAATTTAATACACAAGTTTCACAAGGAAGCGCTTCGATCATCATTATTATGTAGAGGAAAACAATGTAATCAGAGTTAACAGACGACAAACTAGTTTCATCTGAGGAAAAATTATTGTATTTCTTCTACGATTTCCATAAAAATCGTAATATTTCATTAGTTTAGAGTCAAGGCATTACGTCACATTTGACGTTTCCAGTTTTAACCAGATCGTCGTGATTAAAACTGCAAGTCTACTTAATCCACGTTAGGTCAAAGCGGCGGGTTTCTTTAGAGTCCATTCACGCCAGGTAAAGGACGTATGGATAGTTTTCTAGAATACGATAAAACCTGGAATAGATGCCCCACTTTTTGAAAGGACCTCCTAATTTAAAGTTTACCATGAATAATTCCTATGGATATAACTAGTTTAATCTTTTGCATTACATTAAGGCTTGGTTTATTTATCTAGGAGTGGTTACACACGGCGACCTTTAGCAGTGATGCAATCGCGCGTTTGTATCAATGCAGTCGCGCGCTTGCATCGCTGTTTAAAATCGCGCGCGTGTGTAAAAGTAGACAATTAGCGAAGAAGAAATTGACATTTTACAAACTATTTTTTGCCTACCTATGTGGATAGACTCCACACGATGAAAACACTAAGAGAGATGCCTTTTAGAATAAAATTAGTAAAATTAATAACAAAATGTTTTATTTATAATCTTTAAAACATCGTATAAACATATTAATTACATCTTTAATAATAAATATATGTATTTAAACTTGGTAGTAAGTTACTTCACTTCGTATTTTTGTAGCTATCAAAACATTCTATAAAAAAATGTTTACTGTTTGAACCGTGACCAATTTGTCTTTTTGGTACTTTAGTTACGCTTACTTGTCTTCTTCACTAAAATAATGTTTTTTTTTATATTTTCTTTTTGTAACTGTCTTGTCTTGTCCCTTGCCCCTAAGGGCAACTTTACTGCGAAAATTCGAGGCGACTATCCTTTTTGATATGGATAGATGCCCTTTTATTATTTAACCAAGCTACTACAAAAGGGCGATTATTTATAATAACTTACAAAGTTATGCGCCGATAAGTGGTGTCTATACTCCCTATTTAAACGAATTATTCTTTGTTGCCATTTTTGGAAGTTAAGATTTTTGGAAGTTAAGTTTTTTGAAAACGAGGCACCTATCCCACTGCGGCATCTATTCCGGTTGTACCCTAGTGGTTTATCTCAAAATCACCTAATTCAACAACGGCAGCATATTACATAAAATACAAAGTCGATAAATCGTGTACTATGTATCGGACCACATGATTATTTTAACCAGTAAACAGCTCGGTATCTTTTTCGCAACAATAATTTAGCATATTCTGAATACAGCTGTGTAACAAGAGAATAATTTGGGTCATTGTTCTTGAAAAGCAGCGGTATAAAGAAGGATTGATACTCATAATATATCTCTGCACCCAGTTTAAAATTTTGTACGTAGAATGATATTGAAGTCATTGGTCAATGTGCAAACCTGTACCGCCTGCTTTTTACCATTACGCAGGTGTAATTACCTTTTCAACCGACTGCAAAAAAGAAGGAGATTCTCAATTTGACTGTAATATTTTTTTGTGTGTACCTATATATTGCGCGACTACTCAGACATTTGTGAACCTATTTCGAAGATTATTTTTTCGATGAAAAGGTAAGGTACCTCAGTAGGTACCTCCTTTCCATCGAAAAAATAATCTTCTAAATTAAATTTGAATAGGAAAACTACTGAGTTTTAAAGAAAATGTTCTACCTCTAAGAATCGCAAGTTACCCACTTTCCGTTAACCGATTTCAACAATAAAACTTGCGAAATAAATGTAACGAACACAGTGAAAGCGGATGAACAAACCTTTGAAGTATTGTTTTTTTTTAAGTTATAATATTATTGTAGTGTGGATTAGGCAATAAAGCACTTGTCATACTAAAAACGAACAATTCTAGTTAATTATTTTTCAAATTATTATTTGCATACTAGACTCATTTCGTGGTTCCAGGTTAAAAAATAGCAGCACTATTCGAGCGCTGATAACGCTAACAATGGTGTATTACGGTAAACAATTGTAGTAGAATCATGACAGTTGCTTCTGGATAAATGCATATAAGCTATTATAAACTCGGTAATTATAGAAGCCGTCGACACGGAATCGCATGAAGTCAGTCAGAAAAGGCTTTATGTTTTTTAATAATATCAAGTGACCGGATGAATGAGTCGTGCGCCTGATGGTAAACTACACGCCTGTCCATAACAGTTGCAGTGCCACTCAGAGCTTTAAATCGCAAAGATTTGAGGGACACTACCACTGCGCCCGTGACCCTGAAACATAAGTTGACAAGTCCCATGTGCCTTTATTTCACCAGCACCCTTACTTACCCTTCAAAACCGGAACACAGAAATGCTAACATTACTGCTTGGCGGCAGAAATAGGTAAGGTGGCAGTACTAACCTGGGCAAACTCTTTCTCTATTGCTACTAAATGTCCGTTTGATAAAAGCGAAAATATGTTGCGCGTTTTGCTCGGACGTAGTCATAAAGTTTTTTCTGAAAAATAAATGTGGTGTCCACCCGGTGTGAAGCAGATTATTTAGGTGTGCATGCTCCAACGTCGGCCTCATCGTCACTTTCCATCAGGTGAGATGGAGGTCAAATGCACACTTATTTTACGGGACTTAAAACTTCTAAGTTCTTTACTTTTCTGCAAGTTATTGTCTGTACATTTAAAAGACACAAATTTTTAGAAGCAGTAGAGCTACTTGTGAAGAGTTCCTCCAGGGAAGTACTGCTACCACAGACATATATGTCTGTGACTGCTACCTTACATATTTCTGCCGCCAAGCAGTAACGTGAGCATGACTGCGTTTCGGTTCTGAAGGATAAGGTGCTGGTGGAATTACAGGTACATGGGACTTGTCAGCTTATTTCTCAGGGTGACAGGCGCAATAGCAATGGCCCCCAGATCTTTGTGATTTAAAGCTCTGTGTGGCACTGCGACTGTTATGGACAGGCGTGTCGCTTACCACCAAGCGCATGACTTCTTCGTTTCATAACTTGGTATTAAAAAAACTTCCTGCTCTATCTTTGTAATAAATAAAAAATACTTCTCAGGTCTGTGTCTTTTACGTCAAATGACATTGCGCAATTACCACAAGTTGTCATTGTTCCCAATAGGATAACATAAAAAAGTAGGTAGGTACAAGAATGTGATAATTACGAAGTTACAACGACGGTTCAAAGTTAAAAGGGGCTAAACAAAACTGCATCAAAATTACCATCCGCCATTAGAACCTGTTAAACTTTTTCATTAAATTTACTCGTTTACCACCTTTCAACCGTTGTTACACTAGGTCGTGGTTTCCCAAAGTGGTCCCTGCCGCCCAGTGGACGCTGAAGGGTCCTAGGGGTAGGGCCTCGAAAGCATTTGGTAAAGCTGTCCAGGGGGTGCTACCGCATTTGAAAAAAAAAACCTGAATTATGTAAACTACACTACATGCAAATGTATTTTTTTCTTGTGATTTTTTGTGTTAGGTTTAATATAAAAAATACGTTTTTTCAATTATTTTGTAGTGAGCGTTGAAATTTTTTGTATCTGGTCTAAGTGAGCGGTGAGCCAAAAAAATTGGGAACCTATGCGCTAAGTGGACACTTATGTGCAGTCATGTCATGCAAACGTGCAATAGCGATGCAGTCGGAATTAACCTCTAGTGATTAAAAAGGCGGGTCTTAAGTCATTATCATTAATCATCATAATTATTATATTATATATCTTACAAGCACTTATCATTAAGATATTATGTTCGTACCAAAACGAGTAATACACAGTATTTAGTAAAGACAAGTTTTATTTGTTTGCGAGATTAGTTATTGCTTAGATAAATATTGCTTCTGTCTACATCGGGTGTCGTATCTCTATTATAATATAAAATAGAGACTCGACTAACAAAGTTATGTAAACTAATACTCTTCATACTATGATGGAATTTCGATTCTACACTGACGATCTTGTATTAATATTTATTGAAATGAGAAAAAAACGGAATTGCACACGCAGAAAAATTTAGTCTTTGTGTCGATTCGTTTCTTACAATTTAATTTGTATTTTTAGTGTTGTGTTGTCTTGATTCAGAGGTTGAACGAAATATATTTGATTAAATTTTGAAATCAGTGTTAGGAGCTCCACACATCGGCACGGTGAACTAATTTTGTGCGGCAACCGCGCCGCGTTCCAAAGAGGAATTCGTTTTAAACTGTTAAAATTCCCTTTGATTTTACAAGTCCAAATCGGGACTTAAGCGTTTTTTTTTTAATCTTTTTTTAAATTTTGGATCTTTTATCAAGTGTCATATCTATATATAGTCTGACTCGTATCTTATAAAGAGTGATTATACAGGGGATGGCAAAACTTAATTTTTTTTTTCTTATTTATTAAATTTCTTATCAAGGGTGTTAATTTGAATGCATTACGTTAAGAAGAAGTAAAAGCCAATGTATGAATATGAAGAAAATCTGATGTGAAATCAGCCGCAAAAATTTGTATATATGTTACCGGTAATGTATGTAATCCGTCATTGTATACAATTCCTAGGAAATGTATGTAATTCCTAAAATCGCACGGAAATGTGTAAAATAAATTATATTAGACACATTTCCTAGGAAATCATTTCCTAAATAGCAATCGGAAATGTAAAACATTTGAGATATCAATGGGTACCCGGGGATAGCGGGGCGAGGGGAGGGTATTGCTTCGTCTGATCAGGCGATCGCGCTAGTGCCGCGTAAACTGTCAGTGCGTACGCGCGTCGCAGTCCCTCTGGGCAGAAACGAATCGGATTATTTAGGTTAAGTTAGCTTTTTTTTTATACAAACGCGGAAGTCCCTCTGGGCAGAAACGAATTGGACTATTTAGGTTAAGTTAGGTTTTTTTATACAAACGCGGAAGTCCCTCTGGGCAATGAGTGCTTTAATAAAAAATATTATTCTCATTTTAACAACGTGTTTTATTACAGAAAGCATTATTTTTATACATTTCCTAATACGATATTGGTATTATTTAAACATTTTCTAGGACATTTATGTAACAAATAGTTTTTGAAACAATATTTCATACATTTCCTAGATAGCTTCGGAATTGTATACATTTCCTAGGATTTGTATACAATTCCTGATTCCATATATTTCCGGTAACATATACAATCGACTTTTTTGCATTTCAGTCACTTTGTGCTTTAAGATACGAGTTTGAGAAAGTAAGGCGACGATATCGTTCCATTATTTTGTAAGCAAACCAATTTAATAAATATCGTGAAACGGAATTCTTCTAAATTTATGTAATTATTACAAAGTCAAAGTCAAAGATTATTTATTCCATAGGTAAAATAAATTTACACTTGAAAACGTCACATTTAAGCTACTGCTCGTTCACTACGCTGACCTCCCTGAGAAGATCGAGCAAGAAACTCTAGGGATTGCTCTTTTCAAATAAACTTAAATGCTATGGAATACACTTTGAATCAAATTTGTGTGGATTCTGGAGCCGTGTCGTCTTTCCATACATCTTTATCTAACACGTAGTCTTCAATTTTGTAATATGATTTTACATTTCTTTTACTCGTAGTATTCTCTAAATCTAAGAGACTCTCTACCTTTATTAATCAATATATAGATTACGAACATTATGGAAACTTGTCTCATTTGTAAATGTCATTTGTCACCAATTGTCACGATGTTCCTGTACTGGTAATTTGTACTCTGAAGAAAAAGGTTTATGATCACTGCTTCTTTGTTTACGTTTTTTTAACTCTAAAAAGAAAACGTAGTATAAATAATTGGAACAATGAAATACATAATCATAACATGCTTAATTAAAAAAAGAAACGCAAATCAATCAGCTGAACGTCATTAATGAAAAGTACAACCTAAATCTGGTGAATAAGGTTACGATAATGGAAACATACACGTGTCGGACTATTACGCTAAATGATTACCCGTTCAAGGTTGATGCTTAGGGCACTGTTACACTGACATTATACTACAATCTTGTGTTTTTAGGGAGGTCTTAAAAACACAAGCACATCGGTAAACGAGTTCCACGTTGCACACTTGACGCACGTGACTGTGCTCAGCGCTCGATGTGTAGACGTCGTAACACCACCACCGTGTAAATCTAAAGTAGTAAAGCGAACAGAGAGAATACTACCCCTAGACTTTATTCAGAACGAAACCCAGAACGTATACCGGCACTGATTATAAAGGAACCTACAGGTCTTCACTATGAAAGTGCTAACAACTAAAGTAACGAATATTATCATGAAGTATTATTTAATATTAGAGTGTAGTAACCTGAATAGTATTTAACATTTCAAGGTAACATACTCGAATACTTAAATAATAAAAATTGCCACCGACATTAGGTAGAGAAAACTAACGTGAAAATCCTCCTGTTCGAAAGTCAAACGCACACATCAAAACACGTCTAGGGGATTACTAACACCAAATACGTTGTATTCTCTAGACTCAAAGAGAAAATAGAACATCCAACTTGCCAGAGTTAATTACGTAGCAACTACTACTATTGTATCATCACTCGAATGTCTAATTTCATAAAATAGTGCATAGTAACAAATTAGACAGTATTCTATACATCTTTAAAATGTTTCCGAATGTTGGATACAAGAGATGTTTCATGGTTTCAAGGATGTTTGTTTGCCAATGTGCGCATTCAAGCATGCAACAGACGATGCATGTTGCAGGACCAGCAGAGCGTCGTTACGCCAACTCGATTTCAAGATCGAAAGTAACCAGATTATAAAATAGACATCTCAAAGCACTACTTAATTTTGGCGCCTGAAAAAATTGCGCTTTTATGCACGTTTGTGCATCATTGTTTAACTGTCGGCATAACTGATTTTTCCTACTGATAGGAAGAATTAGTTATTTAAAATTCAATGTTGCGAAAGTAATAAATAACATTATAGCATTTTCTTTTGACTGATGGTAATTATTAGATTAGTTTTCTTTACTTAATTTCGGTGGCACTTTTTATTATTTAATCTTCTGGAATATTACCATTATGAAGTATTATTTAATATTCGAGTGTGGCATCCTGAAACATTATTTAATACTCGAATACTTAAATAATACAAGTTGCCACCGAAATTAGGTAGAGAAAATTAACCTGATGCCAATTTGGGATCAGATGGAGGAATTCTTGTATAAAATCTTTCAATTCATCTTTTAGAGATGAGCTCTATGAATTTTGTAGCTAGGATCTTAAAGATTTCAGATCAGAATAAATTTGTATCAAGTGATACTCCAAGTCTTGTTGTACATTTCGATCATCTTTTAAACATATTAATGAGATGCAATGTTCTATATCGACTGTGCTTAGATACTTCTTACTACCCAAAATACAACTGCAATGTGAATCACTTTAAGCTCAGAGAAGAAAGGCGGATGTAACATACACCTACAACAATTTTGGAAAATATCAAAAAAAAATAGACTTCGAGTCTATTTTCAGCTAGATGGTTGCATGCGCATCAATAGATTAACAGAGTTCGTAAGGACTATGTTTTATAATTTAATTCAGATTTAGAATAACCAGTTCCAGAAAATCTACAAAGAGTTTCGTAACAAAGTGAGGAAAGAAATTCGAGGCCAACTTAAAGCCTGGAAAGGTATTTTGTTCTGAAATATCGTAAAAAAATTTCGTCTGGTACCAGAGTAGCATCATGCCGAAAGGAATTTCGGTCAATATGTCACACCTACCAATATTCTCCGTGCTAACTGTGAACAAATACCCTCGTTATCGTCGTCACAATCTCTGCAGGTACCGCAGGCGTCATTGCTTCCATTTTCTTTCTTCGACGTCGACTTTTTCCCACCTAAATAAACTATTAGACAGATATGCACGTAAAATTGTATCTCTAACGAAACCGGAGTGAGCACATGGCATCCTAACGTCACAGTTTCCTATGCCAATACAATTTAACTCACCTAATCGTTTGGAATAAAGAATACATTAAATGTATTTTTAAAGCCAAATCAGTAACGGTAATAGAACGTATGGACAGCTTCTATATGGTAATGTTTACATGGTCCTTCGACCCAGATGTCCTATAACTTCAGATCTCAAAGTGCCAACAACTTATAAGTTTAATAGCAGTCGTATTCAATAATACGTTATCGTTTACAACCAAAGCTTTATCTTAGAATATCTCGAGTGTGATAAGTTGGCGGCACTATACGAAACGGTCAGAAAGAAACACGGTACGGTAAGAATACTACAATCCTTCTTGGTTATTGTTACGAAAAGAAAAAGACTTACCAAGAAGTGGATGGTCTTTGAAGGGCTCATTCTTTATAACTTCTACGCCTTCTCCGCCGCCGCTTTCATTTTTGGACACCTCCGCCACGCAGTATAACTGGGCGACTTGGTACTGATAACAAACATTAATGGTTAATTTTTAAAAAGTAATACGATAAACAATGGAAATTAGGAAAATTAAATTATGTTTTCCTATGAACAATTTCGGATATTTGATGTCAAATGTATTTTGCTTATTATCACCAAACTGTGAGACATGAGCCGATGTTTATTATGTGATAATGGAGTGTGTAGAAGTGAGGGGTTAAGACAACAAATTCCGGACTTAATGCTGTGTGCTGTAGGCTCAACAGCGTCTTGGGCAGTCCTTTGTCCAAGAAAGCCAGCTTGAGTAATAGGTATACCTATTACTCTAGCCAAATTCGACATAGAATGTTTAGTAACAAAACGCGGTTAGGCACCCAAGGATGGCATAGGAAAAGAACATTTTTTTTGTCAATGCTTATTAATTAGGCGTGCTCTGTCTGCGGCCTGCTCGCGTAATTGGAATTTAAATAGGTAATTGGGTTATGTAGAAGTTAATTTTTACCTATAGTCTATCTTTTTTTGAAGATGGAGTAAAATGACAGTTCATTATGCACAAATGTTGCCCGCTTGCGAGCAGCTAGTGATAGCAATCGATAAATATTCTATCACTAGATCGACTGAATATTGGTCACGCTTATGGGATAAATAGCCGAACTTCTTTAATTTGAATCATCCTCGACCCATTATTCATCCAATTACTGAGCACAAGTTCATTTGAATTGTCAATTTTTGTAAGTTTATGAAAATGAAAAATACTAAGAGGAGACATATTTTAAAGTTTTTCATTTTAATTCAATATACATAATCGTATCCGGCTATTCTTGTAAAAAAAAAAATTTTAATTATGAATAAAAACTGATCTCGATACTGGTAGGTCAACTGTCAAAATTAGAATAATAAATAAATAAATAACGCACACACTCAACATAGCCCCGCACTAGGGAAACCCTGTGTCGCGGGTGCCATGGACACACACATAGACAACCACAAATAGAAGGTAATAACGCAATTAATAATCATCAGAACGTTCACAATTCAGTCGTTATTGGCAAAATTGCATCTTCTTTCATAACCTATCGACAACAACTACATAACATTAAGTGTTGTGAAAACTGGCAACACTACTCGTTTAAAAAATGAAAGACTATAGCCAATTATTATAAAGTTGCAAAATGCCTATTCATACACATGATTAATTTTTTGGTACTTATGAATACTAATTGCTATACAGATAATAATAACCCACACACTCATAGCGCCGCACTACGGAAACCCTGTGTCGCGGGTGCCATGGCCACACACATAAACAATCACAAATGACACCCAAAGTCATGAGAGACATAAATGTAGGCCATACAAATATTTCTCCCGGCCCGGGAATTGAACCCGGGACCTCTGCGTGGCAGACCGGTATGGTAACCGTTCGGTCACGGAGGTAATTCAATAGTAATGGTAGGTTAATGATAGATGAAAAGAAATAAAATTGCAAGATTTGATTTTGTATCAATTTACTACATATTTCATCCAGCATCAATTTCCGTCTCTGAACTTGAAATGTTTTGTCTACTCGAACTAAAAATGTTTGCAAGTGTTTGTAAAAAAAATAATTAGGAATGACACAGTTTTATAAATAATTGATTACTGGTAATTTTTATGTTGGTTTCTAATTACTAGTGATTTGTTACTTATATTGAACAAAGTTCAACAAAGACATGACTTCAAAATTACCAATATACTATATTGTATTATCAATAGCCTAATCGAATTTCGGGAAAAAATATTGAAATTGTAGTAAGTGTATATCTGATGTGAAAACCCTAAAAATCATATGATTTTGTGTTCACATTTATTCTACATCGAATTTGACGAAAGTACTTATTTCACTAGTATATTGCTTTATAGCGCTTTGCTTTCATCTTCCTAAGACATACGGCAAAGGAATGGAATATACTAACGACATCTATATTATCGAAAAGCCAAATTTAGGCCTGTTCGTGGCGAAAGTGAGTCCAGTTTAGTTAAGTTTGAGAGCATTTTTTTAGACAAACGCGTTACCCCGTCGCTGTAGTAGCAATCATGTAGCAATAGAGCTCCTTTTGTATGAGTTCGTCCACGGAAGTACTGCCACCTTATTTCTGCCGCCAAGCAGCAATGTTCACATTGCTGCTTTCCGGTTTTATCAAGTAAGGGTAATGTTAAGTAATGTCACTGTGGCAGTGCCCCTCAGATCTTTACCATTTAAAGCTCTGAGTGGCACCAGGAGCACGACGTGATAGGGGAGATTGTAGTCAAGCGTGAGTCTGAAGTCGTTTGCTTTTGAAACTTGTGCTTAGTTTTTTTAATGTAAAAGAGACGAAGGCATTAGCCACAATCTTGGCAGAAAAAAGTGACGGTAATCAGTGACAAAGGTGACGCTATGTCGCACTACTGGGCACCGATCTACCCTAAAGAAGAGGTTTACGCCTTAGAATTCAACGCTGGCGCAATGCCAATGGCGAACTTCACACGTTCACAAATTATGTAATCCTACACCAAAACGCAAAGCTTAACAAGTAATAATTATTAAACCACACATGAATTGTAATCACTTAGTGGTAGATTGTAGATAGTGGATAAGCATTGAAGGCAGGGTCTTGGACATAAAAGGCAAACCTTTTCCCTTCTAGGCCATCAATTCTCGTGCGTGCTACTTATATAGCGCTTTACACCACGACAAATCTGCCGATTCTATTAGCACAGATCCAATTAAAGAACAATAAGATAATTACCGAGGGAATAGGAAATGTTGCCTATAACTTGAGAACGATTGCAGCAATGGAAGGCGTAGTGTGGTGCCCAAGTTCTACATAGTTTAACCTGTTCATAAACAGTATTTACCGCAAAATTAAATATCAGGGGGTCTACTCTCGATCTCCGTCCGACATCCATCCATAACAATTAGTGCCAAATAAGCAATACTTGACCAAATGAAAACACGCGTGATGCGAATGAAGCTTCATACTCGATACTTGTCTTTTAATTTTGTCGAATATTACTTATTTGACAGTAATTGTTTCGGACGGATGTCGGACGGAGATCGAGAGTAGACCCCCAGAATATAGCCCGTTTCACTATACGTATCTCAAAAAACCAACTGCAGGTTTTACAGTGCGATTTCCAAGTGCTTTCTGTGTAGTTACCGCCTATTGCTTCACCATAGAGAAGCATCAACAACGTACATACGTAATGTTGTTCTCATAGTTCCTCCACATAAAAGGACTGCCTATAAGGGTAGTTTCAAATATTCCTTCGATCTGACGAGATTCGAACCAACGTCTACTAGCGGACATTACGAATTTTTTTATGTGCATGTTACATCTGTTTATTTTTGATTTTAACGATTTTTATTCCTATAACGCCATCTGAGAGAAATCATATCTTTTCATATTTTTTTTATAAAAAGCCAAATTAAATAGAAGAAATTGCTTGCAGCAATAATGGCAGCCTTTTTAGTTTCTTCTTTACAAATGTGTAACAAGTGCAGATTGCATACATTCAATTCATGTAATAATTCCTATTGTTACTAATTTTCCTACTTTGTTTTTAGTTAAATTTTAAGTTATATACCGCACCTTCGGTGAAATAAAGACTTAACTGCAATAAATTTTGAAAATTACTTATCAATGCAATTTATACACAAAACACAAAAACAGAAACACATCATTCATTTTTCACTTTTCCATAGAGGACAAAATACTTATTGAAATAATGTAACATTGAAGAGCTCTTCAAATGTGCTCAGTAGTAGCCCTAAAAACAAAAAATAAAACTTTGAGCTTGTTTTATTGTAAATTTTTGCATATGTAAGTGAAGACACTGTTCCACCGGAGGTGCGATATTATAATTTTAGTGTTAATTAACATTAGTACTTTCGTGCCATCTCATCTTAAAAAAGTGGTGCCAACTGAAAACTAGCATTACAGCAGGCGAGCTGTGACATATGTTGAGTTGGATCCGTTTCAGCTTACATAAGTCTTAATAAGCTGAATAAATGTTTCTTTCTTTTTATGATATCCATTGTACGTTTTATTTTGAATCAATATTAATGACTACGACACAAATAAAAGTAGTGATTTTTTTGTGTGCAGTACTGGTGTACTTAACCAGTTCATGAACGAGTTCACTGATTCTCATTCATTGCATTCAAATATATATGATATTTCTTAATGTACGACAGTGTAGAGTGGGTGGATCAAGCTATCAATACAAATAACTATTACAGAAAATGTCAGCTGTTCCATACTATTTGTAAATTAATCATCATTGACAAAAGCAGTTGCCGAAACAGATATGAATACGGTCCATGCTGTCCATGCTGAAATTTATGATTGACTAAGTGAGTACGTAAAAATGGAGGCGCACATTTTGAGAAATTTTCAACTATTGTTAATTAATTCCATTTCAGTATTTTTTTTGTCAAGTTCAAACTTACGTTCCGCTTTTATTACCTATTTATTTCTTGTGACAGTATTTGGATTACTTGCAATTGAAATACGTATACGAAATACAAAAACATATTTTGTATTATTTACAATTATATTTATAATTATATAATTATACAATTACTACGTAAAATGTATTTTTTAATTGGTATTTCAAATACCTGACAGTAATGTATTATATATTTGATATTTTAAAATCTTTATACAAATATGTATTTCGTATATATTTGCATACGATACATTTGTGATGTTCGGTTTGTGGTCATTATTATATTTTTAACAAATGAGGTCAGTATACCGTATTTGTATTTTAAATTATGAATATACCTCGTATAGGAAAGTATTTCGTAATTTATATTTTAATTAAGACAGTACGTATTTTCCCTAGCCCAGGCACCGATTAGGTAAATATACATGTATGACATATATACATAATGTATGTATAAAACAGCAACAGTGTCTCCCGTGTAAATTTAATGTGGTCGCTACCCCGCCTATCATGCTTTTTTCGACTACAGTATTCTTAATTTGATTTGGAACTGGTTACCACTGGTAATCGCCAAATATGATTTAAATCTGTCAAGAAGCACTAAAAGTAAAGCTCAAGTACAACCGTCAAAAAAAACATTACGTAATTTTTTTTATACTGAATACACGTGACACAAATGATAATTTGAAAGAGAACAGGTTTGGAATTGGTCAATGGAACTGGCGATCTGTTTGACCTTAGCAACAGTAATGTCACAATTTGAGCAAAACATTTAAAACTACCGTTTAACGTGGAAAAGGTAATCTAGATGCTAACGGTAGTTAAAAATGTAAACAGATTTACATCGACCAAGCTTCGTTCTACAATCGTTCTGCACAACGAACCGCCTTATCATTGTTATGTAGTGTTGTGAGTCATGGCAAATTTCTATAATGAAAAAATTTTTCAGAAAAAGATTACAAATTAATTATTTCCATTTTGGAATTTTTTTAAACTTTTCACCATTTAAAAGTTTCAAGAAAAGAAAAGAAACGGTGCCAGGAGCGGCATATACTGTGTAGAAAATCCTTAGATTCTCTTATAAATTTGAGTCCTTACCTGCTTAATTTCAGCAAATATCGTAGCTCATTTTATTAACTGCCGTATATTTTTGTCATACTGCGGTCAACTATCTAAAACGTGGCTAAGCGACAAATGGCCAAAATATCCGTTTTGAATAGCAAACGATGGAGTACAAAATTCTCTTTTAAAAACAGTTAAAGACGAGAAGAGTTAGTTAACGTATTCTACTTATCGGAACTTACCCTAACCATGCATAGCTGAAATATCATTAAACAATTTCAATATTCTAAAACTGGGTTATGGTCTTTTATGATATCTTCAAAAATTATTTTGCCACTTAGTCGCATTTTAGTCAGCGGACGGCAGCATAACTGAGTACTAGAATTAAAACAACTTTATGTGCTTGCGATAAGAGCGAAAAAGATGTTGCGCGTTTCGCTTCCGTCGACGCAAAAGGCACAACGTTGGCATTCTTAGATTTTTCATTTCTTATTCATGGCTGTTCTTCTGAATAGATTACCTAGCGAGAGAATGATAAGGCTGTTATAGCCCTTATTCAATAGTAACAAATACGAATATTTAAAAGTCGACATAGCAATCTTATAATTCTTACCAAAATTACCAATTAATTACAAAATCTTCCAATACAAAGGTCAATTACCAATATTATTAAGCAATATAAAAAACAAAACTAAACAATAAATAACACCGTATTTTAGAATACGGTTAAATATTTCATAATACAAATGGCACAAAAACCGTAAGAAGTAATTAGAATGATGTAGGTAATATTTTTACGCAATAACAAAAAACTAAACATGCAAGTGGCCAAGGTTGAAATTTATATATTTATTTCATGACACTAAATGTATGGCGTAATCAAATTAAAATTAAGGACAATAACATTGTTTATAACAAATGCAAAGACATAATAAATAAATTAATATTGTAAATGGTGTGATTGTCTAGCATATTATTATTATCTATTTTAGTTGTTACATAATGTCCTTTGGAATGTTTACTTCATAAATATATTTTTAATTGGTGCGTCTTAAAACTCATTTTGATACTATTTTAATCATAAGATCATTACGTAACACACGAGAGCAATAAATACTTTAATTTTGACTTTTAAAATCTTATTTTAACATTAAAATCCACACTTAACGCCCAATTTTTAAGAAAAAAAAACTTGTCTATTATTTTTGTGCTATGAATACGCCATAATATCACTTCACGCAGCGGAATAGACAGGAGGTACTAGTCTCTTAAAGCAATTCTCTATGTATGTAGTACCCAAAACTCAAAAGTAACTTGATCAAAAGGTAATATGAATTTAAAATCATCTGTTTACTTTTTTTACACCACTAACAGTATAATGTCAATGGTCATATGAGGTGTGGAATAAGACTAATGTGAATGCAAATACAGACTAAAATAATTATAAGTGTAAAATTTTTCTCATATAAAACTGTGAAAAGGATAAAATTTTAGATTAAAATGTCTCTGTCAAATATGTCTATTCTATAACCATTCAGCGCCTTTTTAATTAGACAGCTACAATTTTTTTTAAATTTAAGTTTTCACCTATTAATTTGAATAGGCAGAGGTAATATCATACAGCCTCTTTATATATTAGTGTCTTTAACTTGTTTTGATAAAAAAATGCGACAAGCGCCTGTTTATGTTCTAGAGGGCTCTAACTTAACTTCAGATGCATTCCCATAACAAAAAGCAAACTCCCATAGAAAACACATAATCTAGAATAACTTTTGTGTGTTATTTTTTGTGTCGAGTTCTTAGGTTTTCGCGATTGTTACATATAGGAAATGAAACTATTTTTCTGGATTTAAATAGCGTATATTTGTTTGACAGTCAACCATGACATTGGGACCTGTAAAAGACCCGAAACGTCCTAAAAACGAAACGTCTTAAATCCGGAAAAATAGTTTCATTTCCTATGTTATTTTTTGTACAGCAAGCAACAAACAAACTGTACTAAAGAATGTAAGAGTTTTACTCTTCATCAATTGATAATCTTTTACTACAAGTTTGGCTTCAATTTGAATATATTTTGTCATTTTTCCCTACTGATGCACAAGTTCAAAGAAGCACAGCATTTAACATAAAAATAACTTAAGTTTGTGTTAGGGTGAAATAACACCATTAATTTAGTCATATGACACAATTTCCTAAGTAAAAGTGTTCTAACTTTTTACTGAATACTGTTTTAAAAATCCATTGTATTATTCCATGGATTGAGAAGTATACTCATATACATTCTGCAAAGATAATAGCAAAAAGCAGTACGACCTCATAGTCACATAGTTTAAACTAAAAAACATATGACCAGTGGTTAAAAAACTATATTGTCAATATAGCATCCAAAATTAGTTTTTTTTTCTTACTTCACTGTTCTTTATCAGTGTCTAATAACACCTAGGAAGGGTTTTTTATTACATAGATTGTGTCATTAAAAAATTATTTCCTACCAACACTCTAGTTACTGATAACAGTTATCAGTTGTGATAACACAATCCAACAGCAAAGGTAAATTAATATACAACTCATAAATTGTACAGTCATTGCCATGGTTTTTATGCATGGTCATATTTTGAATTATTTTTTTAAATAATAAGCTTCATTATTACTTATGATGTAATTGAAATGACAATGCAGTGTGGATCCTCCAAAACATCTCATATAGCAGTGAATACTACTGGTTCTTTATAACTTCCATAATTTACAATGGACATAATGTATTATGTTCATTGAGCAGATTTTCATATTTAATCACATAAAAGGACAATTTTATACACAAGGAATTTAAGTTCAAAAACATTGATTTTGGACTATGAAATATTCAGAAGATTATGGTACTATATGAATAGGTGGGAAAGTGTTTAAAGTAGGTATAATGCTAAATATACTTTTTTTCAGATGTAAGTTATAACTTAAAACTTACCTCTTCTACTGATAGAGGAAGAGTAACTCGGCTGAAAAAAAAAAGTTTTTTTTAAAATATGATACAGTGGTATGGGTATCAGGTGTAGAATTTCTAATATCTGAAATTGGTGATACAGCCATTTGCCCACTCAGACCTTGGTCCTTGACCTGAAGATCTGTCACTGTCATATATTCAGACCCCTTTTGCAGCTCCGCTTTCTGGATAAATTATAACATAGCACCACAGCCGTGCCATCTAACTGTCCTCTCTGAGTTGCTGATAATGCAGAATTTCTGCTCAGTTCGTGGCAAAATCATACCCAGACACCAGCCAAAAATCGATTTATTTTCGCAACCGGATTTCTAACCTTTTACGAAAGATACTCACTATTCTTTGATTTGCATGTTGTTAATTTATTTTATTTCACTTAGATGCACATCAGACCGTCCACTGCCACCGTACAACAGACTTATCACAGTACAAGACTTGAGCGATGGGCCGATTATTGGTAGATTATTGTAATTTTAATCTATGACCAACCAATGAAAATGACAAGGCGCATGCTTGAGCGCTGTGACGCAACGGATGTTACGTCAACGACAAGAATTACGCTCCTTTACAGTTGGTATGGTTTTCAAAAAAAGGATATTGTTTTAAATTAGCTATGTCTATTGTATCATGGTCAGTAATTATTTTGGGTTTCATTATTCTATGAAAAGACAGTCAATACCAAAACTAATCAATTAGGTGCTGGTTTCGTGGCTACCAGAAAATATAAATAGTCTGAAATATTAAGTACTGCAGAAACATAACAAGACAAAACTTTGGTTTCTACAAAAAGAGATGATGAAATCACTCTATTTTAAGAAATTAACATGAAAAGGTTACTCTGCAGAAAATGAACCAAAAATGACATTAAACCGGAAATAGTCTAATCATTCGGATACACGGATTCACTATTGCAATCGAAATAAAAATTAATATATATTTATGTGTCTCAAATCGTTGAAATTGACATTTCATATTCGTAGGCAAAAGGGACGTAATATTTACATTTTCGCATTGCTGATTCAAGGATAATAAAATGCGATTTATAATCTTTATTACTTTGTTTATTATTTATTGCGTGTGTATCTGAACATGTACAATTTTGAGTTTTTGACGTAATTTATGCGTTGTTCTTTCGTGACAATTTTTGCAATTTAAATTATTTATTTTTTCAACAGAAAATGCTTTGTTAACTAACCTCTCTGTTATGTATCTCAAGCAATAACCTAAAATTCTACTGTGCCTATATTTTTGTGACTTTTATTACTAACTGGCCCAACCCCTTTGGATCAAAATGAGTTTGGTTGGGAAAAAGTGCGAATCGATATCACTTACTGATAGCAATCGCGACGACGTAATTTCTTGCGATGTTACTCCAGAGGATGTTCTGAGGTTGGACAGAATCACCGATACATATCTATGTAGTCCGGAAGCAAATGTATACGATATAGATTTTACAAGGTTCAAAATACGTGACCTAGAAACTGGTACTGTGTTATTTGAGATTGCTAAACCTCCGACTGACTTCGGAGTGGACAATGAGGGCACCGAAGACGCGGTTGAAGAATCACTGGATCCTAATGCGGGGAGATTTGTTCGCTACCAATTTACACCTCAATTCTTAAAACTAAAGACTGTTGGAGCCACGTAAGTACATATTTTAAGGCTTCATTTTCACATTGAGCTTACTCACTTTATTTCCACTCAGACATTAGTTTCTTGCTGTTGTTGTTGTAGTTCTGAACCTCTTTTTTTTTAAGAAGATTTGTAGTACAAATTACTTGTGTATTAGGAAAACATATTTATGTTAGAAGACGTCAGTTCGAATCCGGCCAGATCGAAGGATTTTTTTCTGAGTGTTCAATATTTGTATTAATAATTATAACAAAATAGTGAAGTAATTTCACTTAAAAAATTTTGAATTGTATATCAATTCAATAAAAATTTAAAGACATAAATAATTAATTGCTAAATGAAGGTGTGAAGGAAGAACAGAAATGTTATAGCTTGTCTATTTTCATATAATTTTGATGTAATTATTGGGTAGTGGCACGGAAGAAAAAAAAGAATGGAAATGGCATCAAGCAACATTTGTATGAAAACCGGTGTCGCCACACACACACATTTGAAAACGTAATCTTACATTAGTACTAAGATAACATAATTTTGATTGGTTATAAATTATCAAACAAAAATAGACAATAATAAAAAACTTTTGGTAAATAAAACTGAAACTTATTTGGATCTAATAACGTTTTATTATTACTAGTCATATAAAAGCTAAGTATCCTATGAACACAAACTTCTTGGAACAAAAGCAAAAAGTTGACAATTTACAGAGAGGGATGTGACATTTAATGTGATATTGACATTATGTTTCATAACTAGCGGAATACTTAGCATTGCTTTACACAGCTTTACACCAGAAATAGAGACAAAATGTCATTTAATTTGTTTGAAAATTATACTGCCATATCATTGCTGTGACAACTGCGCTCCGATTGGCTAGCCCGAGTTCGAAACAATTGACGGGAGTCGTCAATGGGTGTTGTCAACTGTTTCACTTCAAATCGACCAGTTAACTTGAGCTTTGCTATAATGGACGAAAATTGCAAAATTACATATTTCATTACCGATGAAATGTGATTCCGTTAGTTTTGTAATTAGATGTTTTGCTGTATTTCCCACACCACCAAATAGAACAGCACGGCATTGTTACAGATATTATCTTTATTACATAAATACAGAATATTTTTTGGAATATATGGACACGTACACACAGATCAGTAGTTGGCCTGTCTATATTTCAGTGCACACGAGAGTTGATATTTATAAGAGCTGTATTGCTAATGTGTTACCAGGAATATATGGCCCTTATTTCGTCTCTATTTCTGGTTATACATATACTCGAGGATTACCACCACCACCACAGAGTATATGGAAATGGCATTTAAAGCAATTTTTTCGAGAACTAGCATAACTGACTTTTACACACGCACATTTTTACCAAATACGCATAAGGTTTTAGTACACGCAAATATTAATTAATATAACCTACGCAGGCATGTGCGTGCCTATATGTAGCTACATGCTACAATCACAGTATTAATGATTATATTATACATCATAGTACTTTCATTAACCTACTAGATTTCAAGTCAATCCGAGCACTGGAAGGGTTGAAATATTAAAACACAATCATCATAAAAATCTTTATGCTCACTGAAATGTGATATATTTGGTCAACAATTACCCCTTTCTGAACTGACTGAACACAACTACACCTATAGCGTCGACGAGCTTGTCAAGTAAATGAAGAAACTTATTTCCGAAGGTGAAGAAGCGAATTGCTTGTTTCCTGAAAACTTGACGAAAAATAACTGACAATGTTTCAGAAATGTTTTCACATTTAGATGTGGTCTATAATTTATGAATGCGACTCTGAGTTTCATGTCATATATTACCTGATTAACCAAATGATTTATTTCTTAATTAATTTTTCGGTTGTCATTCATATTTACATACTTTAATGTGATGTCATGAAATGTCTATAGCAAATGGTGCTACATTTAGTAGGTACCCAGCTTTTACTGCCTGTTGCTTCAGCCCATTTCTCCTTTAAAAAGGATCCGGCGGGAAACTAAAAAAATCAATACAAAAACTGCAAATATAAATCATGCCTGTGATAAAACTAAGAACTCAAGTGGACGAAGGTGACGTATAATTAGCAAGTAGGGAGATAGAAATCATGTAGATAAGGGAAAGGAAATCTCCAATCTCATAAAGTCTTCATTTGATACTCCACAAACTTACGTGCATTGTAAAAGTATCGACACAGTACCTCTTCTATCTATATTTCCTTTTTCCCATTAATACATCGTTTTTACTTAAATTGAAAATTTTAAAAAACTATTGAGAGTGTTGGGACCAAACATATAAGTAATCAAAATTGTTAGCTTTTAAATACCTGTAAACAATTTATGTTTATTTATTGTTTTGCAATTGATT
>NW_020653711.1:1611022-1679315 GCF_003589595.1 Hyposmocoma kahamanoa
AACCCTAACCAACCCACCCCCTAACCCTAACCAACCCACCCCCTAACTCACCCCTAACCCCTCCAACCCAAACCCTAACCCACCCCCTAACTCCCCCAACCCAAACCCTAACCTACCCCTTAACCCACCCCCTAACCCACCCCTATAAATTTATCATAATTGTCAGTTTTAATTGTTAATCAAAAACATTGAAAAGATTGAAAATTGATTTGTTAATTGCAAATATACGCGATTAACGATTGATCAATTGTTAGTTGCGAGAACCACAATTAACAATTAATTAATTACATAACAATTGATCAATCGTTAATTGCTGTTTGGCAATTGACAATTAATTAATTGTCAATCTTTAATTGCCAGAACAATTAAATTTTGCCCAACACTGCCCAGTACCAAGTGTAATACGACACTAATGCAAGCAATTCATTGAGCGTCATTCGAATTGTTCTTTTGACAGCGGCGATGACAAGCAACCAATGTATATTGTTATTACCGAATTGCAAGAAAATAGTTTTGTTTCGAAATTATAGTATTGTATTGTTCAAAATTTTAGAAAATACAGACTTTTAGTACTTACCGATGGAAGGAAATCACTCCTGGAGTATTTTTTAAACTTTGGCTACTTACGCGACATAATATAATGGCATATTTCTATTTTTTCTACGAAATAATCATGTATCACATTTGAACGACGACTGACGCGCTGTTGACACTCATATGCCCATCTGGTGATAAACTAGGTAACGCGGACCCCGCCCACTAACCAGTCTATTACTAGTATTTATGTGGTTTGTGGTAGTGTCACATTTTTATATTCATTTATTTATTTTATGACCTTGGATTCAAGTCTTTTAGTCAAAACATTAGAGATAAATAAGATTAGAAACTACTACAAGAAGTAATAGTAATAGCATACTAGAACAACTAATGGTTTATGATGAAAACAAAGAGTTCGTTCGGGAAAGTGCTGCCACCTTACCTATTTCTGCCACCAAGCAATTAATGTGAGCATAAAGACTGATCATGTTACGCCGTGCCGGAACCGGGGCATGGTTTGAAAGGGTAATAGTTTTGGTGAAATTACAAGCACATGGTACTTGTCAACTTATGTCTCAAGGTGACAGGCACAGTGGGAGTGCCCCTCAGATCTATGCGATTTAAAGCTCTGAGTGGCACTGCAACTGTTATGTACATATGTGTTGCTTTCCACTAGATGCATGACTTGTTCGTCCCATCCCTTGGTGTTATAAAAATGGTGTATGTATAAGTATGGTATCATAAAGAAAGACAAATGCATAAATATTCTATTAGTAATATGCAATACTTATAAAATGACATGTAAATTTCCAGTGTGGAATTCACCGTGGGTCCTCGTCCTGTCAATCACTTTCGCATGATTGAGAAACATTTCTTCAGAGACACATTACTAAAGACGTTTGATTTTGAGTTTGGATTCTGCATTCCCTTCTCAAGAAACACATGTGAGCACATATATGAGTTTCCTACACTGCCACCAGATCTTGGTAAGTAAATGTCGCTTCAATTTATTTCAATTTTATTAATTGGAAAACTTTTGATTTCACCACTGTTTGTCTGTAGCCCGACATACAAACTCTTAATCATATTATGATGTTGAAACGCTCTAAGATTAAATAAATGTGATTTGTACATTAATTTAATAAAACAATAGTAATAATAATAAAGCGCTAGACAACCATGAGAATTCTCTGTACTATGAATGCCAGAGCAACAAAATTACTCTGGGGCACTACTCTGACCAACCAGATTACCAACAATTTGGTCCCGAATTGGTGCTACAAAAGATTTAAGCAGCAGTAGAGCTCCTTGTGAAAGAGTTTGTCTAGGGAAGTACTGCCACCTTACCTACTTCTGCTGCCAAGCAGTAATGTTAGCGTTACTGCATTCCGGTTTAGAAGGGTAAGGGTGCTGGTGAAATTACAGGCACATGGGACTTGTCAACTTATGTCTCAGGGTGATGGGCGCAGTGGCGGTGCCCCTCAGATTTTTGCCATTTAAAGCTCTGAGTGGCACTGCAACTGTTATGGACAGGCGTGTAGCTTACCATCAGGCGCATGACTTATTCGTCCCGTTACTTGATACTATAAAAAAAAATTTAAACACCTCATCATTAAGTGGCCACAATGTTAATTGCTGAACCACTTTGGTTGTTTAATCCGTTATGCGTCCAAATGACACATGTGTGTCTGTAACAATACAATTTTGGTTAGAATTGTTTTAAATTTATTAAAGTTTTTAAATGGTGGATAAAAACACAGCTACACATTAAATACAATGTGTGTTTTTGGACGCTACAAAATCGGATGTGTGATGGGTTAAACATAATTTATAATTTTATAAAGAATGAATTAACAGAGGATTTCTTTAATTTTGTTTACAGTTGAAGAAATGATTGCAGCACCATTTGAAACCTGTTCAGACAGTTTTTATTTTGTGGACAACAAACTTGTTATGCATAACAAGGCTGACTATGCCTACAATGGTGGTATCAACAACTAAACATTTTATTTGGTTTACAAAACCAATCTGGCACATTTATATTTTAAAAAGTTACAACAATTAATGATCTCATTTTTATTGGCACAAAAAAATTATTTGAAGTAATTTTAGGAATTTCTTAAACAATATTAATAAATACAAAATGGAACATTTCATTGAGTTGCTTTTGACTATACAAGGAATTAATTTTAAACACCCTAGTATTATGTTTGAGATTCCATGAGGTGACTTTTACACAGCAATATAATACAATTTTCCTCATACAAAACAGTCACCAGAGCATACAATGTGTATGTAACTTATTTTCGTGGATTGGATATGACTTTCTTAGAGAAACTAATTTCATATTATGAGTAAAGTCACCTCATAAATTTCAGATCTTAAGGTTGTTCATTTCAGAACAAACCACATACATCAGTGACTGATTCTTATTTATAACTGAAACATTATTTATTGAACATGTTTTTACCATGTCCATACTTTGTAAACAGGTTGATCTCATAATAATCTGACTTTTTACTATTTTTTTTTCTAAAACGTAAAAGAAGCAAAGTTTGTCTTATACAAAATTACTATTTATCACTGTGATTGTGGCTGCATTCAGTTTTAATGTCTGTTGTATTTTTATTCCCACCTTAGTTGACACTTAGCACTTTTTTAATTAACACTTTTCCTAGTTTTGGTGTGTAACACTTTTGTGTTGTAGATTAAGTGGTGCTTAGATGTTATTGATACCATTGCATATAATATACCACTGAGCGAAGTTTGACAAATTTATTACTATCTTTTTGTACCAATGAGATACTCGGCAACAGTGAAAACACTAGAGCTGTATCTCCTTCAATACTAAAGTCTGAAAGCATGACTTTACTTAGTTTACTTACCTGAAGGGGTCACCTTTCCAAGTGTCTGTGAAGTATAAAAGAAATAGCAAAATTTTGAACTTGTGGTGTTACTAAATATGCAATAGCATCAACTTATTGTACTTAAAATTTCTAGTCAAATTTTGTGGTAATTTATTTTAAAATTCTTATAATCGAAATTGTAATGAAATGGGATAGAACAATAATAATGTCTAAACTACAGGGAGAGGGAATTTGGTAAAATAAGAAAATTATTTTGCTGTCAACTATCTCGAGAATGTAATGCTTAAAAATATGGCGTTAGAATACCAAAAATATTAACTTTTGTGCTATAGTTCGTGTCTATCCATTTTTCATGACAAGTAAACAACCCGGTTTGGATAAAATTCTTAAAGAATCATTAAAAAGATGGAATAACTAACACATTCATATTGATGGTTTCAAATTGATTCTCACCACTTTTTCCAATTACATTAATTGAAATAACATCTTAAAATCATATTTAAAACATGTTAGTCCAAAAGTCAGGTTATTATTCAAACATAGAAGTATAGATAGTCTATGGTTGCATATTTTTTATGGAAAATGAATTGAAACGAACTATACATTGAGTTTCCTGATATATTAAGGAGAAACTTGCTTAGGTGAAGGACCACATCTTTATCAGTCAACTATTTTTATTTCATTATTTTTAAACATATTGTAAAACTGAATATCTGATGGTATTCAGATTTATTTGCAATGTGAATTTAAATAATATTTTAGTCTATCAGGTATCCTAAGTGGTCACGGATGCTACGTATTCCACCTATACCAAAAGTAATTTTAATATTGGCTTTAAAAAAAAATCTTCTTAAAAACCTATGACATTCCAGGAGATCTCATTTTTATGCCGTCCAAAGACTTTATTTACAAGTGCCCTTGCTTTAAAATTAAAAAAGAATAATATTACGAACTTAATGTGTTCACTATATAACATTTTGAAAATTAATTTTGGTTAAAAGCCTTCTAACTAAATGTTTGTTGTATTCTACTTACTATATTTATGGATAATATATAAAGTAGCTCTGTTTCGTGTATTAAATCTGGTAAAGATACAGTACTATTTGGCAGATATAGAATATATTGTATTCATAGTCTGTGTATATATGTTGTATATGTCCGAGAAAATATACTGATTTAAAAATTTATATGGACTAATAGTACTAGCTATGTAAAAGGATCCTATACAGTTATAACGTCAACCATGTTGCATTTATATCATTATCTTGAAAAAGGCAGTCTGATTTTTTATTATTATTGAGAATTAATTAAAACAGTATATTTTCCATTCTAAAATATTTCATATACATATAAACTACATATTTATAATAAGCAAATTTTCATTTAATCAAATCTTTAGAACGGTTTTAACTTTTTATTTATATCGTTTTTATTCATATACAAATAATTAATATGGACATACAATGTAGTTGAAAGTTAAAGGGCCAGTTAGAGACAATTGTTTTGTGTGTTGCGTAGAAATTGTAAGAAAATCGATGGGGGATACTAAAGTTCGATTAGTAAAATCATTAATCAGAGGCATGTGTTTGTTTTTTTGTAATGTTCTGTGTAAAGTTGTCACGGACTTTTTTCCTTTTTCTTCATACTGTTGTATTGGTAGTTTTATAAATATATTATTCATTATTATTTGTCTTTATCTATTGTGTAATTTAAGAAATTTATTTATTTCGGTTACCTTCATCGATAGTCTTTAAAATCAAGTTGCATTGTCACTGACGTCACTACACTAGTTTAGTAAATAAAAACTATATATTAAAAATGGTGTTCTTTTATTTGTTATTATAAAATGGACCTCTCCAAAACCAATCTCTGCATTAAATTTTTCACAAAACTGGTAACGATAACAGATGTGCCACGGAATAAGAACTTGCTCTGAGAGATATACGCATGATAAGCACGTACAACGAAGTTAGTTCTACTACTCGACACTAGATAGCGGTTCGGGTATCCAAAGAATGAATGGCATTCGAGGGCGGGTACGATTTTACCCTTATTAAAAAAATAAAAATAACCTCTCAAACTTGACAGTTGTATAATTATTTTTTCCATCCTCTAAGATAGAATGTTTTGATTTTGTATCGTAAAATGTTGCATTTTTAATAGAAATTCTGTAAGTAAGTTATAAGTAACTTACACAATGGCTTTAATTAGACGATGCATGCCACTCGTCACCAAAACTTTGAAGCTAACACCTTTAACTGTACAAGGTAAGACGAAATTAAAAATTCGCTAACAAAATCGCATTATTTAAACAAAATAAATATGCACTGTACTTAATTCTAGCACAAAAAATTCATCGTTATGTGGCGCCTACCTTGATGCTGCTGAAGTTGCGCGAAAAGAAGCAAGGTGGTAAAGTTGTAAAGCCTAGAAACACATTTCTAGAATGGAATTTAGAGGCTGAACTATATGCGTTTAGAAAGCGTTTAAATGAAGATTTCGACGCTGATTTATTACTACAAGCCTTTACAGATAGATCTTATGTCATAAAGGAAGAAATGAAGCAGAAAGAAATGGATATTGATATTAAAATGAAAGACAGTAGAGAACTTGCAGAGGAAGGTAAATAAACCTTAGCACATAAATTTTCTTTGGCCGTAATATCTTATCCTTGTGAAAGAGTTCATCCAGGGAAGTACTACCACAATAGCTGTTTCTGCCGCCCAGCAATAATGTGAGCATTAGTATATTCCGGTTGTGAATGTAAGGAGTGCTGCTGAACCTACAGGCACTGGGACTTTTCCACTTTAAGTGCCATTTTCCACTAAGCAACTGGCAGCGCACAACTCTGATTACTTCCGAGTTGTGGCTGCGTCAATGGATATGGTGTAATCAACTTCAACTTTTGTATCTATGGCTCCGTCGTTTTGCGCGACGATTTCGCCAATGTCAGGGTTGAAAGACATGTAGAGCGGTAGTGAGATAGATTGCCGGTTATTAAAATACTTCGGCAGTCCATGACTTATTTCAGTCATTCTTGGACTAATATTCACTACTAATTTCTGTCTAGTTGCAATTTTTATTATTTAAATATTCAAGTATATTATTGTTTAATTATTAAATAATATTTTATGGTACAGTACTCGAATATTAAATAATATTGTACTATAAAAAATTAAATAATAAAAATTGCCACTGAAATTAGGTAAAGAACACTAGTTTGGGAATAACCGGTTTGAATAAATAATAGTAATGCGCGGCCAGCCGCCTACAATTAGCCCCTTAGTGGGTAATTAGTGTTAGTTACCAACAGGCACATGATTTGTTCAGCCCGTCACTACACTTATATACTACAATAATATATTACAGTTCTGGACAATATCTGGTAGTTTTATAATAGGCCCAGTCTCAATCCTCACTGTAATCATACATCCTAAATAATATTTATGGAAATTTGTGTGCATTTCCTAAACTAGAGTTCAATTATTTGTTCTGTATTTTGCCTAATTTAAGACCAGGCATTAAGCCAAGCATTTAAGTGATGTGACTATATGTTTTAAAATGTGTTGCTGATTTTAAAAATATAGAAGCTTACTGTAAGTAGTTACATGTAAGGTTTGTAAATTTTTTTAACTTTCCCTGTACATACCCCATAAAAAAATTGTTTTGCATATTAGACGGTGTTACTTTATATGATGTAATGTTACAAAATTTCAGGTGAAAAGTTCATGAAGGAGTACATTCAACTGTACCTAGAAGTGGTACTGCCAAAGTTTCCACTGGAAGGAATATCTGGCATCAAACAACACCTCCTCAGTGAGGCTACATTGGCTCATGTCTCGACACATCTCGGTACTAAAGACATTATTCTAGCTGCTGTAAGTATTTGTTATACACTTGTTATTGATTGAGTAGATTAGTTTCAGCAAGTCAATATTGTAGTGCTTATTTTGCGTGAGAATGTTGTATATTCTAATATTGTAAATGAGTATGACAGAAAAAAGCTTTTATAATTGTTAGCATGAATTCTTTGATAGTTTGTGTTTTTTATTCTTTTACATTTGTATTTTTTTGTTTTGTTTTTGTTCATCAGTTATTATGAAAAACATCCTCATGATCCCAAAAGATTTTCAATTTCTTCCCCTTTCTCCCTCTATTTAAAATCAGGCAAGGGTCATCATGTCAACAAGGGCATTGCAGCTTGAGCAAGCACATGCTACGTATTGGGCAGAGAGAAAATAGAGAATGTAGATTCTGCCACATAGCAGATAAAACTCCTGTGCATCTCCTCACCCAGTACTGCCCCCTGATGAGCGTATGAAGTTCCATATTGGGAAGAAACAGACCTCAACCAGAGGACATAAAAACTGACAGAGCCAGGAAAATCCCTCAGTTGTTTAGTGTTGTTGGCCTTGGCTCTGAACTGTAATCAGTGGTGTTCACTGATTTCAATAGATCAGTTGATGGTCGCAGCGATGAGGTGCCGCAAAGGCCCTGAATGAAGCCACCCTAATAATGATAATATAGGAAGTATCTCGATCTGGTGCTCGAGATCACCGACATGTAGAATGTGGCCTTCACTGAAATAATCCCAATTGTTTTGTTCGCAAATGGGTTATAACTGAGTCCGTTCTAGCCGTCTGCGCCATTGCCGAGGAATACCGCCTAACCTATTTAGAATTGAAAATTAATCTTTTAGGCCTTGGAAGAGGCGAGAATCTAAAATAAATATAATAATAATAAGGGAATTCTCAGAATGTGTGTAATCAATAACATAATAATAATAATAATATCTTATTTTTGTCATCACAAATTACGTAAAGAGCCACAGCATTATTTAACTGTGTATTTTTTATAGCTTCAATTATATTTTATTTCTCGCTTCCATTTCTTTCATTTCGATATAACGTCGCCTTACTTTCTCGGACTCGTATCTTAAAGCACAAAGTTATTGAAATGAAAAAATGGATTGTATATACAAATTTTGCAGGCTGATTCAAATCACATTTCTTTTATATTTACACACTGGCTACCTATTCTTAAAGTAATGCATCCAAATTAATATCCTTGATAATAAATGTAAAAATAAATAGAAAGTTTTGCCATATCCTGAGTGAAACTCTTTATAAGATACGAATTTGAGAAAGTAAGGCATCGTAAGTCCGCGTCTGACGGAGTTTCATATACTCATCAGAGGGCAACAGTGACATAAAAGATGTAGATGTGTTTGCACCTCGTAATGACACAATGTAGCTTTCATGTTCCATTTACAGGAATATCCGGTAGATAGCAGTATTCTAGCAAACACACTGAAGGCTATTATCGGTGCGCTAATCCAGTCCTCGGGGGAAGAACCTGCGGCGCATTTTATCAGAGACTTCATTGTCACGCAATTGCAAGGTATAGAACGCCTCACCGATTTTAGAGACTCAGCCAAACACACACGTCATGGTGCTTTAATTTATAAGAGTTTGAATTTTGCTAGGATCTACTTACCAATTTAAGAAAAAAATTAATTTGATTCTGGATGTCGCTTTTGATTTTCATACCAAATGGTCTTTCTCTGGACTAGCCCACTTGCTTTTAATACTACTTTAGTTGCTCTTCCTACACCTACTTTTTAGTAAAACGCTGGCGCTGATGGTGAGCGTTGAAACCAGAGTACATTTATTGGCAAATGTCGCTATTTATTTATATTAATCTAAAAACTCGGAATAGTATAATTGTTGAATACAAAATCAACCAATCATAGGGCACATATTGCAAGAGCGAGACAGAAGTATTGCTATCTCGCTGATTCGCGGTCCGTGGATTTGCCGCTCCATTTACATTTACAGCTATAGCCCAATTCATGAAACAGACACCGAGGAATCCCCCAATCCCCTCTTGGTGGCTGCATCCAACTACGTCAGGGAACATCCCCATCGCGTACGTAAGACCCGTTGTCCCAGGGAAGACCTGAATGACCGTGTCGCTATCTCTCTCGCCACTTTGACAGTGCAACTACTAGTAGATGGACTTTTACCGTGAGCCGAGGTCCGTGCCCACTTGGACGCCATCAGACCTGCTACTCAGTTTTAGTTTATTTTTTATGGGTTAAGAGCCTTCAGCTCGCCCGTTTATCCGGTGGCTCAGTCAAGGCCATCAGCGACCAACTGCAGAGTATCAAAAAAAAAAGGATTTGCCGCGCAGAACAAAATGACCGTCACGGCGAACAGACGTGAATGCATGCAGCTACACTACAAATAATCCCTACTAATGTAATACTTTCAACCTAAAGCGGACACGAATTTTTATACACCTGGCGATTTCACTCAAATATTCAAGCCATGACTTCCATATTTTCAGGCCAAGACATAAACGAATACTGGCACATCGAAGACCCTTTCTCGATGCTAACTGGGTTACTAAAGAAAGAAGACGCCGAAATCGAACCACGGCTCATCGGTGAAGTAGGGAAACACACGCTGCTAGCTTGCTACAGGGTTGGTCTTTATGTTGATAAGCAGATGATTTCTTCAGGTAAGTTCAATCGACTTCAAGCAACTACAACCGACTAATTGACGACTTTTCTGGGTTCTCGAGATTCAAAAATGGTGCCGCCGGAATAAGCTTCTTCCAGCGTGGACAGTAAAACACCCTTTATAACTTTTTGCGACCAGAACCGACTAAATAGCGACTTTTTATCTGGCTAAGCACATTTCAAAATCTATATATATAGATGTATATATGTGGATGGATATAATTATGTTTTTAGTAGCAGTAGAGCTCCGCGTCAAAGAGTTCGTCCAGGGAAGTACTGCCACCTATTTCCACTTACCCTACTACCTATTTCTGCCGCCAAGCAGTGAGCATTACTGCGTTTCGATTTTGATCTCAGACGCATTGGCGACGCTCCTCAGATCTTTGACATTTAAAGATTTAAAGCTCATGAGTGGCACTGCAACTGTTATGGACAGTTGTGTGATGTACTTGTTCATCCCATCACTGAGCATCATAAAAAAAAGGATAACATCCTACTGTCACTGGATAAACAAAACTAGTTTCACCACGCGCTATGAACAAGACTGAGAATCGTGAAATCAAATTAAAATAGCAAACTGACGAAAAAAATAATTTGAAAAAATATTGAATTCACAGGTTTTGGTGAAACAGTATCCACAGCCAAAGAGATGGCAGCAAGAGAAGCATTGAAGAAAATATTTGGCACCGAAGATAGCATGAAACCAATCAGTTTCCAACTGCAAGGCGTTCCGAAACCAGTCTCGCAGGCGCGATACCAAATATCCTCCAGTTGAAATTGTTCTATTGTAGTGTTAGGATAAGTATTAAAATTAGTTAAATTCATTTTTGACACTTTTAATTTCACACTGCCCATGCTCAAAGGAATGCATTATAAATTTCATTGATATTAATTCATCTGTTGAATAAATACTTCATGTTACTTTTTATTACTTATCATCATTATATGTATATGTATAATAAACGAGCCCTATACCGGTCACCTACGGTGGGGTCGGGCTTGGCCTGCGGCCACGTAATCAGTTCACGTAAAGATTACGGGGTGTGCTTATATTCTTTACTTGATGAGGAGGTTCCAGATTCGATCCCTGATTTGAGCCAAAAAACATTTTTAAATTGGTTCTGGTCAGGGTATTCTGGGTATTGCCCTCAGAATTATCGTTACACTGGTACTCATAGTACAGGAAACTCCCTAGTTTGAGATCAGAAATTTGGAGTGGTTGTCTGGCATTTTTTCCCTAAATACTTCTATTTTTGGCATAGCTTCCAAGAAAAAAGAATCTATCGGAGAGACGGTCGAGATACAACAACGCTATAAGTCAGTATCTTATTTCCACTACGTCGGGAAGTACGCCTTACATTTTGAACACCCTAGCTTACGCCAGGGCTCCCGCGCCAACGGAGGGGCGAGTCGGCTGTCCTCCGACCCGCCCCCCAGACGAGTGAGGCCGTGCAATGCAGGCTCCGGAGTCCCTGCCCAGAGCCCGCTGGTCTCAGGGGATCAGGCGAGTAGCGAACTGCCTTCGCCTTCTCCCCGTACGTCTGCGCCGGAGCGGGTGCGCGTCTGCCGCGTCCTCGCGTACACGCTCCGCGGCCTCTTTTTGCGACATAACCTCTGCGCAAAAGGAGGCCACCGCCTCACAGGACTCCTCGCTATCGAGCATGGCGGCAATCAAGCTCGGCAGCGAGAGGTCCTGCCCTACAGTCCCCGTCAGAGTGCGGCGCTGCTCATCCCACCGGCTGCACACCTCTAGGGTGTGCTGCGCGGTGTCATCCGCAGCGCCGCACTCGTGGTACGACGGGGACTACCTACGTAAGGTGGCGTGCGGACGCTACGGGCTTCGCTCTCCACTACACCTCGGCCTAAAGCCTCGGCACTTATGACTTTAAAAATATTACCATAGCTCTTTAAGAGCGGCCATATTGACATATGGCAAAAAGTAAATGTTGACTGGAAATTATTATTACACACCCATAGAGCCGTTTTTCAACTGAATTAGAGCAAATTTTCATGTGCCGCCAAAAAACACTTCTATGGCAGCCATATTGAAAAATGGCAATAAACTAATGTTGATCACAAATTATTATCAAGCACTTCTAGAGACTCCCACATGCCAATTTTCAGAACAATTTTTTTTCTACTGCCAACAAACGCTTGTATGGCGGCCATGTTTGAAAATGGCGAAAAACCAATTTCGAGCACAAATTATTATATGGCACTACTAGAGGCCTCCATATGTCAAAAGTTCAAAAAAATTAAGGACTCCTAAATACGGGGGGTCTTTAGGAGTCCTTAATCATAATTTGGGCCAATGCATGCCAATTTTCAGCCGCATCGAAGCAAGTTTTTCTTCGGCCGCCATTTTGGATTCGCCATCTTGAATTTGTTGTACACAGGCAGTTGCCCACTATTACCCTCTATTACATTCCTTCCAGCACCTCCTACCTATCTCTAATAGTTTCCGGGATAGAAGGCTTCGAAATTTGTATGGCAGCCATCTTGTTTATTTGAATTTCGAACATTTTTTACTTTCCGCAGAAACTGACCAAGGTGTCTCTCATAAAAGTGCACAAATCCCCCCCATGTATTATATTTTTGCAGGCCGTTGATTACTCGTTTACATTTTCCACAATCAGGCCTTTTCATATTTGATTCTTTGCCTTGGAACCTATCCACGTACAACGGTATAAGTATCTGTTTTCCACCATATCGGGAAGTATGCGTTCTATTTTTCTAAGTGAGTCAGGATTTGTAGCTTTATATACATACTAGATGCCGCGCGATGCGCCGGGCCGCTAAAGCGGCCCGCGAGGGCTTTCTTTATATCTGGTGACAAATTGGGAGTTGAACTTTATATTTCAGTAGACAATCCTCTTTGGTTGAATTTGGGTGGGAAGGAGCAGGATTTGATAGACAGATAGATAGATAAAATCTTTATTCGGTTACTGACTGATCCAGTTTAGTTACATGTAGGGGTAGTTGGTATAATCGCGTCAAGTCGTATCTTTAAATATCTTAGAACAATCCACTCGTATATCATTGACAGCTGCGAAGATTCAGAAAAGTCAATTGTTTATGGCAGCCATTTTGAATTTGCCATATTGGAAAATTTTTGATCCCAGTAGAACCTGACCAGGGTCCTTGACATATTTTGTTTGAAAGTCATACACCCATCTCTGACACGTTGACTGTGCCGTTTATCACGGAAACCAGGTCGACTTGGATGTTGCATGTTGCGCTGGGCCGCTAAAGCGGCCCGCGGGGGCTTTCTTTGGGTGTCGTGTGAATCCTCTTTGGTTGAGTTTGGATGGGAGGAAGCAGGGTTGTCGACTGCTCCAGTGAAGTTACATGTAGGGGTAGTTGGTACGATCGCGTCAAGTTGTATCCTTAAATATCTCAGAACAAACCAGTCGTATATCATTGACAACTGCGAAGATTCAGAATAGTCAATTTCGTATGGCGGCCATCTTAAATTCGTCATATCAGAACACTTTCGATTCTGGTAGAACCTGACTAAGATTCTTGACAACTTTTATTTGAGAGCCATGTGCCCATCTGCGATACTTGAGCGAACGGCCTCTGTCCCACCTGATGTGGAGCACTATTCCAAGATATCCGGATTTTCTCGTACTCACTGAACCCTTCCGGCCACTATTCCTGTAAATCATTTTAAACTATCGCTGTTCCTTCTGGGAGAACTATTACCTAAATATCTACATCAGTCAGTAGTAATCGAGCTACACACGTATAGTATGTTGCGCGTTGCGCTGGGCCGCTAAAGCGGCCCGCGAGGCCTGTGTCTTAGGCTTGTGACAGTTTGCTGGTTGTAGTGTTTGTTTCAGAAATATATTTTTGTTAACTTTATTTGGTTCTGAGGGAGTCAAGTAGTTGGTATGATCTCGTCAAGTCGTATCCTTACATACTTCAGAAGAAACTACTCATACATCATCAATAATTGCGAAGATTCAGTAAATAATTTTTTTTTATGGCGGCCATCTTGGATTCGCCATTTTGGAAAATTTTTAGTTCCAGTAGAACCTGATCAGGTTCCTTGATAATTTTTGTTTGAAAGCCATACCATCTCTAACGCTTTGGCCGAGCAGGTGGTGTCCTACCTGATGCAGACCACTTCTTGAAAGTTTTGGATTTTTCTTATATTTAATATTCTCAGTCAAACACAATCCTTGTACATTTATTTAACACACCTCGATTCGTTCTAGGAGAACAATGACGTTGGACGGTGGAAAATGTATGGCGGACATGTTGGAAAATGAAGAACTACAAACACAATTTCATATTATGGGGCCTCATACGCAGCCAAGTGCCAAATTTCAGCACCATCGGTAAACTTTTTTCGGGCGCCATCTTGAATCGACCATTTTGAAAAAATGAAGTTGACAGTCAATTAGCTCCTATTGCCTTTTCGGACTTAAGTTTAAACATAATTTACCTATCTCTAATAGTTTCAGAGATATAGTCCCCCGAAATTTGTATGGCGGCCATTTTGTTTTGCGAATTTGAATTTTTTTTTACTCCCGGTAGAAACTGCCCAGGGTGTCGAGCAACATTTGTTTGGAGACCTTAGGGCTAAAACGTATACTTCGCACGTGCAGCTGGGGTCCTCCCTGATGCTGAGCACTTTTCGAAGGTTTTGGTACTTTTTGATACTCACCAAATCCACCTAACCATTATTCGCATACGTCATTCTTATAAACCCGCGTTTCTTCTGGGAGAAATGTGCTGGTCAGAAAAACCGAAAATACACTTGTATGGCGGCCATCTTGGAAAATGGCGGAATTCAAATTTCGTTCACAGATACATACTATGAACCTCTATTCACGGTCGGATGTTAAATTTCAGTCGGATCGGAGCACTTTTACTTCTGGCGGCCATTTTGAGTCCTCCATCTTGAAAATTTTTTTTACCTGCAGTTGGCTCGTACTATTCTGTACGACATTTGCTTGAGCGCCTCTCATCTATGTCCAACACTCGCCGAGATGTAGGTCTCGGAACATAGTGGACTGTGGAAAATGTATGGCGGCCATATTGGAAAATGGCGGAATCAAAATTTTGACCACATATTATTTTTAGGAACTACCAGACATGGAAGTGTTTAAAATTTCAGCAAGATCGGAGCACCTTTTTGTCGGGCCGCCATCTTGAATCGGCCATTTTGAAAAAATAATTTCAACAGTCAGTTGGACTCTGGCGTGCTCTACAATATTAGTTCGAACACGAGTTACCTATCTCCAATGGTTTCCGAGATGGAGGCTTTCAAAATTTGTATGGCGGCCATTTTGTTTTTCGAATTTTGAACTTTTTTCACTTTCTTTAAAAATTGCCCAGGGTGTGTATGAACATTTGTTTGGGCACTTTGAGCCTGGACGTATACTTTGGCCGGACGGCTAGGGTAGTACCTGATGCGGAGCACATTTCGAGGAGTTGAATAGTTTTTGACGTTCATATGACCGATATAACCATTACTCTCCTACATCACTCGTACCTATCCACCCTTCTTCTGGGCGAGAAATGACTCCAAAGGGCGAAAGTTTCACATGTATGGCGGCCATCTTGGAAAATGGCGGAATCAAAATTCTAACCCCAGATTTGTAACCTAAGCCCCCATACGCGTCCGCATGCCAAATTTCGGCCGGATTGGACCACCTTTTTTTCGGGCCGCCATTTTGAGTCGGCCATCTTGAAAAAAATTTGTCACCGGCAGTTGACCCCCGCCGCCCTCTATGACATTTGGTCGAGCACCCCCCACCTACCTCTTGTAGTTTTCGAGATATAAAGCTCTGCAATTTGTATGGCGGCCATCTTGTTTTTACGAATTTCGAATTTTTTTCACTTCCGGTAGAAACTGACCAGGGTGGCGGCCATTTTTAGTAAGAACACCTTTCCGGTAGGTCTTATACTTTAGCCGCGCGCGTAGGCGTTCACCTGATGCAGTCAACTTTTCGAAGATTTCGGATTTTTCTGGTACTCACGGGACCGATCCGTCTACGAGTCTAGTACATTATTTTTACCCACCGGCACTCCTTCTGGGAGAACAATTATGTCAGTATCTAGTTCAGTCAGTGGTAATCGAGCTATATATAGTATAATATATAATGTTTTTTTATAATTAAAATGGAAAATTTAAGTAAAAATATTTATTAAATATTCTGCTTATAAAATAAAAGTTAAATCTATTTAAAAATATTACATCTTAATACAAATTCACTATAACAATATTGGCACTTCTTAATCGGCAACATTTATAATATGAACAATTCAAATTCGCGTGGCGATTATTCCAAAACAAAACTCAACAGAAAATTTGTAATTAATTAGGTTTGTCATACTTTCAATTTAGAAACGGTAAGGTTTAATTTACATTACGGCGCGGGCGGAACAGAATGGAATGGTAGCGTCTGTTTCGCCCTCGCTGCGCGAGAAGGCGGAATACTCGAGCATTCCAGCGACCGCGCCTTGAGGCTGTAGTATTTTGTCAAAGGTCGACTTTACACTGCGCTTGCCTTTGCGCTACTTCCCGCAAATGCACGAGAATTCCGCGGAGCGCGACGTGATTTTTGTCTTGTATCTAGTTTGTACGTTACACAATTGACCATAAAGTTCATTATGCTATGTACAATATCGTTACAAAAATTCGCTTCCATTCAGTTCCGCCGCAATATAAATTGAGCCTAAGTAAATTACATTTGTACTATTTTGGCGTATCAGATTTCCCAGGCGTATCACTGGTTATGCGTAACAATACACGTAATTGATACACAAGATGCGTACAATCTAGAGATGAATTTTTAAAACGAGAGATTGTTTCAATCTAATTTTTGGTGAAACTGGTTTCATTAATGAATAGTGTCTATGTCGTTATTTTGACTACGCGCCTACCATGCGCGTAGCATGGCGTCTCTACCATGAGTTTACAATGGTAGTTTTCGCTAGCGACTGCGTAAAATATTTGATAATTTTGTATAGAAAATGTCGCGTTTGTTAACTTACACTTTTAGTAAACTTTAAATCACTTGGGTGCATTAAACATGATTTTAGTAAACTTTGTTCACCTAATTGAACAATTTGAATTCATCTGGGTGCATTAGATACAGAAAATGTACAGCGCCCTCAGAGGTCACAAGAAACAACATTCTACATACAAATATTATCGGTTGCTAGCATAGATAATGGCTGCTAGCCACCAGTCACTGTAACCTCAAGTTACTAGCTTTTTCTTAGATAATGTATTAATGAGCCTTATAATTATCAGTGATTGTTCGCAGATTATTAGTTTCTATGCTAACAAGTGAAATACAACATCCAAAACTATCATCTGTATTGTCATTAATAATTCATTACCCAGGTGATGAGTCCATAATAAGATTACCATGCTTATCTTTGATTCTTACACGACCTGATGCATATCGTGTTTCGGAAGTACCGTCATTATACACCAACTTTACTGTTCCGTCTGGAAATTCTCGACGCTGTAAAAAATGGGTAACATTAAATAAATTTAATATATTTTCAAATTTCGATTTGCCACCGCTGTGTGCCCGCTAGTCGATTCATAAGTGTTATTTCGCTTCCACAACTAAAAAATATCTTACCTTATGATCCTTAGCATGCACTTCAACTTGTCCATTACTAAACACGATCTTCTGTTCTCCATCAGCTGCTATTGTAAGCACCGTGCCGTCGGGGAACCGCCATTCTTCTTTCACATGTTTGTTCTTTGGATCGAAATAGCGAATGCTACCATTCGGAAGCCGTATCTCAGATGAGCCATCTTTATAGCGTTTTTCTACTTGACCACTAAAAAAAATGTATCATTGTAATGTGAACGTAATATATATGCTCCAATAAAAATTGAGCCAGTAAAACTGCATCATAATACACAAAGAATAATTATTATAAGCTTGTTATTTCATGTTCGAGTTAACGTGTTTTCACATTCAGTGTTACAATACCAATAAAGATATGTAACCGCTATTCTTTATTCTTGATCAATGATTCAGTCATGACTACCTAACAGTAATCAGTCAACTTTAAAAAACAAAACTTACTCAGGAAACTCTAAAACTTCAAGACCATCAGCATGCGTAGTGTGATATGTTTTAGCATCAGCATAAAAATACTTAATCCTCCCTTCACTAAAGAAGTTCTCCTTTACATCGCCATTATAATAAATAAACTTAGTATATTTTCCATCTGCAGAAATATACTTCACATTTCCATTTGGGAATCTTAGTTCTTTTGATCCATCAGATTTCTTAATTTCAGTAGGGTTCAAACTAGTTTTCGTCAAACTTGTCTTGCTTGTTGAAGGTTCAGGAGTTACTGACAATTTGTCTCTATATTGGCCTTGATTTATAATAGTGCGTGATCTTTGACTGCCAGAAAATTTACTAAGATTTGAGACTGGAGAGCCAGATCGCCTCTGTGAATTGTTTGATTCTTTTGAGTAATTTAGGTTATCTTTAGCGAAAGTTGGTGATTTTTGATCAGAGCGATTACTTAGTATTGAAATAGGAGATTTTGAGCCATTAGATCTGAGACTTGGACAACGGGGAGATAAGTGATTAGATAATATAGATTCTTTTGAATCTGAAAGAGATTTTCGAATAAAATATGGATCAGGGTTATCTATGAAACCATTTTTATCGGTATTAGACAAATTAGACCCATTTGAATTACTTTTCGATGAACCAGATTGATGTCTTTCTTCAGATTGAAATCTTTCTAAGTATATTCTTTCTATATTATTATCATCGTCGTTGTTTGAAGAATTGTCGTTATTTTGAATAAATTCCGATTCTATGTTATTCTGATTAGAGTCTGAATCATCGTCGGAATTGGCGCGTATGATCTCAAAATTAGTCATATCATTTTTCTCCAATTGACTTACAGCATCTCTTTGACTGAAATATTTAGCGTAACGGGAAGTTACTTTCAAGTTTGGTACACTTTTTGCTCTCGGTCGTACGAGACCTTTTGCTGCAGGTTCAACTTTTCTGCTTCTACTCTGTCTTTCAATTTCATACGCCTTGTATTTTACATCAGTATCCAAACCTACTTCAGACTGAGTATTTTTAGACATGTTTGTTAATTTCTTATTTATCTGTTCAAGATATTTTAAGTTGGTCAACCTTCTTGTTACTTCATTACTATGTTGAATTCTTCTGTTCTCTTTTTTCAGCTTTTCGACTTCTTTCTGTAAATTGTCTTTCTCCTTTTCCATTATTTTGATCTGGTTCCTTAATCTTGCAATAGTTGAAGTTGATTTGGCATCTTTTATCCTTATTTCTTCTTTCAAATCACTAATTTCTTTCTTCAAATTGATTACTTCGTCTTTTTCTTTTTTATTCAGTCTTCCTCTCATTTCCCTAACATATCTTTCATACTGTTGTTTTTGTTTTGTAAGTTTCTCTTTTTCTTCAGCCAAATAATATTCAGACAAAACTTTTTCTTCATTATATTTTTGTTCAAACGCATTTTTCTCCTCGTAAAACTTTTGCCTTTCTAAATCAATATCTTCTCGCATTTTTGCCAAATTCGCATTTTCATTTTTGAATTTTTCTATTTCGTCTTCTAACTCGTGCAATCTTTCTTTTAACAATTCACTTGTAGCTAGTAATTTAGCATTCATATCTGCCATATTCGCATTCATAGTGTCATCCTCAGTGACTGTGTCATCTTGACAATCATTATTTCTTTTTGCTTTATGTGCCTCCTTTCTTTTTTCATTGCCCTCTTTCTGCAAATCTTCTTTTTTATTCTTCAGTATTGGTTTTAGAGGTGAGCGGTTTTCCTCTACAGTATTACAAGAACAGCAACAAGAAGCTGAGGAGCAATCATCACTGCAATCTGTGTATTGACTACTACAAGTATCTGCATCACTTTGGGTATCATCTTTTTTGTGATGTATATCAGAAAATATGTGCATCAATGCAGGATTATTTGCTAAACACTTCTGCATAACTAGTGGTGTACTTTCTCCAGAAGATTCAAGGTTTCTTTTCAAAAATTTGCAGAAGAATGAGTTTTCCAAATTGAAGCTTTCATTGCCAACTTTATTTTCAAGTAGTTCAAACATATTTTGTTCTGCACGTTCTCTTTCCTGTCTTAGTTTGTAAAGATTTTCATCACAGCTAGCATTTGAAATAGTACTTTTTGCTGGGGACACAAAGTTTTTGTAATAATCACTTTGTTTCAACTGTCTTAAGAAATCATCCTGTTCTTTTGTTAATACTGCGGCCCATGTTTTTCCTTTCTGAGTTTGTAAGGGATGTTTTTCTTTCAGAAATTGTATACTTTTTTCAGATTTCTTACTATGCATCTCACAGTTGCTAGAATCAACAGAGTTTTCAACTGCATAACACTGTGGCAATAATTGTTTTGGTTTTTCCTTTACAGTTAGAGGTTTGTGCAATGGCGGTACAATTTTAGGAATTTCTGAAGGTTTCTTAAAATCATTAACCATAATTTGTACATCAACTTTGTCATCTTTTTCAGACTGTTTAACTTTCTTGGGTGTATGATTGACTTTTGTAGTAAGGCTTTTCCTTCTCCATGGCAAGGACTTAGTGTTTTCTATTACAAGAGAATTCTTTTTCAAACCGAACCTTGCGATACCTTCACCACGTTTTAGAAAAGGTTTTTTATTTTGTGTGCAGTTTTCTACATCCTTTTTTGGGCTTTTACTCTGGGGTTTAGCATAATTTTTTAATTTCTCTATTACTAAAGTTTCAAAGTCTTGCTTATGTGACAAAATAGGCATCTCATCAAGTGCTATTTGTTTCTTCATTACTGGTTTAGGCTCATCGTTATGACTCGATGAGTTGATACCAATAGATTCAGACCTAGAAGGTGCAGAGAGGTTACTTTTTGTTGATATCGGTGATTGAACGAGATATTCGGATTCTTGTGAGAGATTTAATACTGAGACACCTTCTACTAAGTCATGATCTTTGACTTTTTGTAATAAATTGCTTGTGTTCGAACGAGGCGTAACATCGTTATAAGTTTCGTGCGAAGATTGTAATAAACTTCGAAATGTGTTATAACTTGTGCTATTACTAAAGTGACTGACAATTTCGGTAATACTAGACGAAGTTTCAGGGCTGTCTTGGTACTCTAAACGGTGTCTCTGCAGTTTTCCTCGCTGCAACATTTGAAGTTGGCGTAACACTTGTAAACGATCCAGTATTTTAGAAGGAGATAGCGAAACATTACTGTCTGCACACGGCTGGTCCATTGTAGCTGATTTAATTTGAAAAAAATTACAATAAATCAATAATAAATAAGGAAAAACTAAAAAATATGTTAAATCAACAATCACAACAGCCTCATCAATTCAAAAATGACAGTGACACTGTGACACTCACTGCTGACAACATTTCAGTTGTATTTTTTTAGTTTGTGTTGTGGATAAAAAGTTGCAACAGGTAAAAAAAAACGATTGAACATTAGATTGATGGTTTGACAGGAGTTGTTGCAGCAGGATATTTTTCTTATGGCATACCGTAAAATAGCAACATTGGTCCATGTGCCAATAAATGTCAAAATTTTTGTCCGTAATCATTCAAAAAACATCTGGATTTCAGCTGGCCAAACACACAATACTTAATATGTCTAAAAGAAATACTTTCCACAGAACTCCTAGGTTTAAGCCCGAAGTAAAGGTGGCGTCTAGTCACAGTAATCAAGTGCTTACTATGGCACCAACTAGAGAAACTGTCGAAGTCTTAGCGCCACCCATCAAGTCGGAAGCAGATAATAAACTATACAGGTGAGTTTCACATTTTATTGGTTACTTTATCATAAATTTTTATTTCCAAACATGATTATATTCACGTAATACCAACAGCCTCCAATTTACGGTAGAAAATCGTTAATGAATATCGCTTTCCAAGAGCAAAAAAATCTTATTTGAATTGCATGCGCAAGTAATCATCCGGTAAGCTTTACATATTTGAATGAATATAATGTCTACTTTCTGTATTAATAAAATATAATTTCAAATTACTTCATTTTACCCTACATATCTTTCATGCTGTACTACAGTAACATTGCATAAACCATTTATTAAAACAAAAATTAAGTTTATTTTCAATTGTTAGCAATATTATAGCATTTCAAATTAAATTAATTTCTTTATACTTCATTACCTACTTTTAAATTATATGATTCTAATATATCCGTCAACGTTAATATTTAGCAATCAGTTAATTCCAATTGTGGTTATGACCTGTCTATCTTTATTTGAGCTTTCATAATACCAATGTCACATCTACTATTTTTGTGTTTACTTAAGTAATATCATCAATCATTGGTTCTATCCTGTTTTTTTTTTTAATTTATATTTTTTGCATGCTAATGAAAGCTTCTTTGAGCACACAATTTTATATTTATGTATTCATTTGTATTTCTGTTATTTATTAATATGGCTTTCTCTTTTCCCTCTTTTTACCAATTAGTTTAATTGCCTGATTTTTGAGTCTCATCATCTCAGTTAAATTGCTCACGACTAAAACGAATTTTAGTGGTAATGAAACTTGTTAGTGTACACCTCTCTGGATGGTGGCAATACTGAAGTATGATTGTGATGTTACAATGAAGCAAATAAAGTAATAATATAGTGGATGTTTCCTATGTGCACAGAACCATTCGACTTGAAAATGGTCTGACTGCCCTTCTCATCTCCGACCCAAGTCGTGTGCCCAGCAATGATGAGAACTCTAGCGAAGAGGATGAGTCCGAACAATCCAGTGGGCCGGAGAGTGAAAGCGGACACTCTGCACACTCTGGATCTGACCATCATGGACCTACAAGACGAGCCGAATTTGATGAGGAAAAATTGGTTAGTTGCTTTTTTATTTACTTTTCACACACTTAGCACATTTTAGTTTTAACTTAGTTTTGTCAATGATGCCTTGATTCAATTTTAACTTAGTTTTATCAATGATGCCATGATTCAATTTTAACGTTGTATTGGGGCCATTGGGGCCTATTAAAATTGTGTACTTATTTAATTTTGGGACTGGAAATGGAGATTAGTTCCAGACAATTTGGAAGAATGTATTAAATTCATTATCTATCTGGACATTTTTTTCAATACCAGGCAGACAGTTTTAGCTTGGTGGTCCTTCTATATAAAAGTTATATTTGTAAATGCAGAAAAGAAAGGCCAAGTTAATCTTGTTTTAGATTGTGAAAGAAGGTGACTATGCCATAAATTACAAACCCAATGTAATTTATGGCATAACATGTAGATATTCAATCAAATTTAAAGTTTATTGGTTTTAGTTAAGCACCAAAGCAACTTCATTGGTATATGTTTATTCTATTCATGAAAACCAAATTACCGTTTGTTTTCACAAAGTCAACTAAGAAAAAAAGAAAATTTACACCTTCATTACTTTCATGCATGAAATCAGTACGTTAAGCATGACTGCATAAATATTGCAACGCGTTTTTAACTATCATTATTTAGACTGTCCTACATTCTAGACCAGAATGTAATAGACTTTTTATACTTGTTTGAAATGTTGCAACTTTAATTTTTCGTCTGGTCTAGTTTACAACATTTTTAACTCTTTTGGTTCAAATACGATGTTTTACGTTGTCGATGTTTTACGCTAATTTTTAAGGTCACTTCGGATAGAAAGCACAGCGGCGCGCATATAATATGTACTTTTTGTACAAAATAATCAAAATCATATCTGTGATACCATCATTGTTTCCAATTTCCATATCACAAGTGCTTTACTTACTTGCTTTGGGCTCAGAGCAACAACAGAGACTCATCAGGCATTCCTTCATTTTTCCATAAAGGGGGCAATGTTTGCTATAGTATAACATATAAGAGCTCTTCGAAATTTCGATTATATCATTACATTTATTGGCTAAGTAAGGAATGTCACAAAATTAAGTAAATAAACATTAAAATGTTGGTTAATGGTGTACCTCGTAAAGTAATTTTTATTGTTTATTTAGTAAGTACAATTATGTAATGTTATATATAGTAAAGTAGGTAATTAAGTAATAGTGCACACGTCGCCAACAAACTGGACTTTTACTAAATAAGTTACCTCTTGCATTTTTCTTGAATAATAAAAAAATGTAGTAGGTAGGTAGGTAGCTCTTAAAAATAAAACTTTTTTTTCTATACATTTTTGCAAATGTAAATTTAAAGTATAGGCGTGTTCCCGTTATGTCATAACGTTTTTATTTATCGTTGGACGACTGTCGCGTCTAACCTGTTCCCATATCACGACTATTTATCGTGACTGTGTCGTGGACGTTTATTTTATCGTTGAACGACTGTCGTGTCTAACTGTTCCTATTAGATCGTGACGACAATTTATTGGTTCACGATAGCCGCCTTGTCGTTCGCACGACAGAATCGTTTGAAGCTACGATTATCCGTCGTCACAATTTTATCGTGACGTTTTATTCATCGTCTGACGACCGTCGTTCTAGCGCTTCCCATTGTCACGACAGTCTGTCGTCGTAACATCAAAGAACTCGTGAACGACATTTAATCGTCTTGTTCTATGTGCCCACAATTTCTTTTAAATATACAAGCCACGACTACGACTTTAAACTGCACGACTACCTGTCGTCACGACCTAATGGGAACGAGCCCGAAGTCAGTTTTACCGGAGGTACGATTTGTTAATGCACTCATTACTTGGTTTTTTTTTTTCTAAATATGTAAAAAGGCATATCTTATTTATCTGAACACGATTCCTACCTTAGCCAACGCACTACCGTGTGCCTATGTGCTCGACTCGAATGTCTTTAGGACAAATTATATTTATTTTAATTTGTTATGTATGTTTTCGTACGCTTATGTTTCAAGTTTCACTTCAGAACGGAGTGAAATTTGTTTGCGCATTTACTATACCGGTTTTAGAAAGTCTCTATTATGCACTTTAATATAAAGTGTTACTAATGAATGGCGTAATAATATACTTTCAATCCATCTGATATAAAATTAGCATATTATATACAACTTATATTAACATATTTTAGTAACAGTAAGTTTCCTTGTGAAAGAGTTCGTCCAGAGAAGTACTTGCCACCTTACCTGTTTCTGCCACCAAGCGAGAGCTTTACTGCGTTCCGGTTTTATAGGGTAACGGTGTTGGTGAAATTACAGATACATAACTTATGTCTCAAGATGCCGGGCGCAGTGGCAGTGGCTCTCAGATCTTTGCGATTTAAAACACTGGGTGGCACCGAAACTGCTACGGACAGGGGTCGCTTACCACCAGGCGCACAACTTTTTCTTCACATCATAAAAAAAGGAGAGGGACAGCAATGTTTACTTGAATAGTTTTACTGTGGTCGTCAACTCGCCTGCCGAGCGTGAAAGTAGAAAGTTCTCTTTTGTGTGTAGAGATAGGGAGAGTAGTTTTATGGGCATTCAATTATAGAATTCCAATGACATACCGATTATACGTGGACTATAAAAATCAGATGGTTAATGGTGTAACCCTAGCCTTAGAGAAATGAGAATGCAGAAGATTCGGTCCACAAGATTGATTGAAAAAGATGATAAATTAAATGATGCGGTCCTGGGTTCGATTCCCGGGCCAGGAGAAATATTTGTATGGCCTACATTTATTTTTCTCGTCGTTGTCTAAGTGTGTGTCTATGGCACCGCGATACAGTGTTTCCCTAGTACGGGGATAACCATAAGAGTATGTGCTTTATTATTATTATAATGGGAAAAGCGCTAAACGCCCAATGTACAACAATATGTGCTAAATATATTTACACGCTTCAGACTTGCATGACAAACGTATTTTTGTAGATACACTATAGTCGTATAGATATACATACAATTTGAAAGCGATATTTTCATTACTTTGTACACTTGGCGTTATCGTGATTATAGGTATAATATTGGCTGGGTCTGAATTACTTATTATATACATTTTGATACTCGGCGCCTGAGGAGGTTATGTGTGATAATGCTATAAGTAACATCCTATTCTATAAATATCATTCCAACAGCTCACAAAAAAATAGTGCTAGGTATCTATTTTTCTTTGAAATGGTGCCTTTATTATTTTACTTTTGGCAACGAATCGTACGCCACAGTTTCCACTAGAGAAAGGGGTCGAGGCCGTAATCTACGCGTTAGCCCAGTGCGGATAAAATACCTGCCTTCATGTTTTAATAATTTTTACATGCAGGTTTTATCATAATATTTTCCATCACCTTTAAAGTAAATGATGATTGTGAATCTAACTTCAAAATTACGTAAGTCAAAATAACTCGCCAGCCCCATTACCATTACCGTAATTATTATTACCGTATTCTATCGTAAACAATGCAGCTTCCTATGCTGCATAATGTTATATTATTCTACGACCTTCGATTCAGACCTTGAATCGATTTCTATTAATCGATATACATTGTACATTGATCACTTCTCTGCAGTCGACACGCCATTGTTGATGTTGCAAATGTCATCAATGAATTGTGATTCGTATTACAGGTGTTGTTATGACTTCCGGCTATTTCTCAGCCGTATTATTTCATTACTTTCCATTGTTAACTTTTGGTTGCATACACGAGCCACGAAATGTGATATGCTTACAACTTCGTGTAGCTTCGGTAAATAAGCATTTAAAATACCTACTGTAAATTATATTTAGCCTGAAATTGCGAGAAAATTTAGCGAGATTGCTTGCGCATAGCCTTCACGCTTTCTAGGTGTCCTCAACGATTTTGGTAAAAATGTTTATATTTTTTTGATTTTTTTGTAATTGTTCGTTTTTTTTAAATTTTTATAAAACTTTTTTTAATGGTGATTGAAAACACAGCTGTGGATTAGAGCTGTGGCTCTAGGACGCTACAGTACCAAAATCGTTAGGCTCAAAGTGTGTCCATAGCACGCGCGGTGATGGGTTAAGCAAGAAATTTCGAAGTAAATTCAGTCTAATTTAATTTTTTGCTTAAACTTAGGCAAAGGTCGTTTTGTAAATACGAAAAACTTGCTTAACTCGCCATCTTTGCTTAGTCGGAGTCGAAGTTGCTTAGGCAAACCTCAGCCTTAAAGTCAATATCAGTAGGTTTTTTTCAAATATGCTTTGAAGTGTAATTTCATGAAACCTGTTTTTCTTTTCAAATATACCCGCTGCATTAAATAAATAAATAACGCACACACTCGAACGAAACCCTGTGTCGCGGGTGCCATGGACACACATAGATAACCACAAATTACACCCAAACTCACGAGAGAAATAATTGTAGGCCATACAAATATTTCTCCCGGCCCAGGAATCGAACCTGGGACCTCTGCGTGGCAGTCCGGCATGGTAACCGTTCGGCCACGGAGGCAGTTAATTGAAATTGCATTGTAATTGAAAGGAAGATAGAAGGAAAGAGAGAGACGAAGATCGATTATACAGTGAGCAAATAAAAGTGAATACCAAAGTAAGCAGTTATACAAGGTCAAGGAACTGATAAGAAATGGAGGAGGTTACACCGAAAAAAGCTTGACTCTTAAATAGGTTTTTAGCAGCGGTAGAGATCCTTGTGAAAGAGTTCAAGAGGAAAGGAAGGAAAGGTACTACCATTATGCGTATTTCTGCCGCCAAACACTAATGTGAGCATAAGGCAGTCACCACATTTTTTTTTATCATACCAATGACGGGACGTACAAGTCGTGCGCCTGGTAGTAAGCCACACGCCTCCTCATAACAGAGCTTTAAATCATAAAGATATGGGGGCACTGCCACAGCGCCCGTCACCCTGAGACATAACTTGACAGGTCTCATGTGCCTGTAATTTCATCTATCGACGCGGAACCGCGTTAAGCCGATCAGAAAAAGCTTATATCTGCGATATAAGCGACCTAACATATTCTGGGGCCTTAGTGTAAGTTTTCAAATATGTACTTAACAACGAAGTTTGCGTTAAAATTTTAATTTAAACCTTATGAATAAAATTTAAATAAAAATGTAAACGCAAACGCTTCTTTCTAATTCTGAATTATTACAAATTTACACTGAGGCCTCTGACCGATTTAATGCGATTCCCTGTCGATGGGTATGTTGACTCCCTTACTGTTCCTATTTTGAAGGGCAAAGGTGCTGGTGATACCACAGGTATAAGGGACTTGTCAACTAGTGGCACTGCAGTTATTGTTATTTGGTCCACGACTGGTTTGTCCCGTCACAAACTAAACGTCAAAGACTAAAGATAACTAAAAATCGACCTCGAGAACATCATCACATGTACGTGACGTAGCATATCAATTTGAGTACTATGCTAGAGGAATGTTTAAAGATAGCTTAAATTATTGAGAATAAAACATAAGATAACAATAACGGACACACTCAACATAACCCCGCACTAGGGAAAACCTGTGTCACGGGTGCTATGGACACACACAGACAACCACAAATTACACCCAAACTCACGACAGAAACAAATGTAGGCCATACAAATATTTCTCCCGGCCGGGGAATCGAACCTGGAACCTCTACTTGGCAGTCCGGCACGGCAACAGAGGCAGTTAAAGAATAAGAGTGCCTAAAAAGTAACAAACATAAAAAAATATCAAAAGAATAATGATGATGATTGATGAACCTACAGTAGTGAGTTCTGTTCGTTACCAGGTGTTTTGCTATGTATTTAAACAGTTCGCGGCTATTTGACTATTGCACTCTATAATGTTGCGAGTAGTTCTGTTTACATTGGCGTCTAACCATACAACGTTTAGACCGTAACACATGTGGGTTGCCGCTGATATTTTGATCATCATTCTAGCAACCAAACACATATGTAATAGTGATTCAAATTCTTTTAGCGCTTGAGAAGCAATGCTTACAAGTTCATCGTTGTTTACTAATACGAACATCTGTATTAAATATATAAAGGCGGAGAAAATTATAGGCACATGGGACTTAACAATTTATGTCTCAGGGTGATCTTTTAAAACTCTGAGTGGCACTGCAACTGTTATGGATAGGCGTGTCTCTTACCACCAAGCGCACGACTTGTTCTACCTGTGACTTGGTATTATAAAAAAGAACATGGCCTCTCGTAAGGTTCTTCATAGCGATTAGTAGCCGTAGAGCTCTTTGTAAAAGGGTTCGTCCAGAGAAGAACTGCCGCCAAGCAGTAATATTCACTCTACTGCGTTCCGGTTTTGAAGGGTTTGGGCGAATTTATAGCCACATGGCACTTAACAATTGGACACACAGGACGACGGGCGCAATGCAATGCCTCCCAGATCTTTGATATTTAAAGTAGCTCTGAGCAGCTTATGGACAAGCGTTTCGCTTACCACCAAACGCACAAGTTATTCGTCCCGTCACTTGGTATATTAAAAAAAGAGATAAAGGTCGCATTTATTCGACGCGACTTTCATCGCGCTCACCTCGTGCGGTCGCCGCGCGGTCGAAGAGCGGAGTCCGCGTTGCCGCCGCAGAGACCGCGTGCGTCTGTCATGGCAAAATACGCTCTATTTGTTTAGCTTTTACGTTTTAATTTAAATGAGCGTTCCGGCCACGCGGGCTTGAATTTGGTCTACGCGGCGGCCGCGCGGTAATTTTATTCAGATAAATTTAAATGTTGTTGTCTAGTAAATTGAATTCAGATTCGCCATTAAAGTACATGAAGGCGTGGTAACTGGGCGGTCGCCGCGCGAAAATTTTTTCGTGTAACTGGGCGCAAAAGGTTTAATGAAATATGTCCAAATTTGGCATTGATCAAACATAGGCACGAGTCAGGCATATACTTTCGAAAAGTATGAAATTTTGGAAGCCTAGTCTTAAGTAAAATATACCGCTCTACAAGGCCCCCGAATACCTAATACATCGAGTATATAACCAGAAATACAGACGAAATTTTATTTAGTTTGTTTGAAAACAATTCTGACAAAACATTACTGTGACAACTGCGCTCCGATTGGCCAGCCCGAATTCGAAACAATTGTCGGGTGTTGTTCCCACACCACCGAATGGAACAGCCCCCATTGTTACAGATATCTTTATTGCAATAAATACGGAATATTTTTCGAAATAAAAGAAGACGCACACAGGCACTTGTTGGCGCTCTACTATTTCAGTTTTCTAATTTGTGATTCAGCGTAAACGAGACTTGATATTTAAAAGTGATATAAGGCCCATTTACCTGATGAGTAGCCAGGGATGGATAGCCCTTATTCGTCTCTATTTCTGGTTATATACTCAATGAACATACATATATAATAACGTAATAACCTTTTTTTTCTGTTTTGTTTCTTTTTTCTTGTGTGGTGTCGTTTGTGGTAGTCAAATAATAGTTAATTGTTATGCAAGGCTGCAAAGTTGTTGTTTGACGCGAGTGCTTTTATAGAAACCTAAGCAAGCGAAGAAGCTAAGATTGAAAATAGGTTCAAAAATAGAGCGTAGCGAGGGTTTAAAGGCACGAGACGCAAAACAACTTTGCTGCCGATCGAAACACACAACTTATCGCTTCACCCATAGTGAGGAAAATGGTAAATGGAGTAAAACAGTTGAACTATAAAACATCAGTTTTTTTAATTAAAAGAAATGTTTATCTTCGGGTGCGTCCAGAATTTACACCTCATCAATTTTTATTCTTACTTGTACTTTATTTTGTGTGATTAAGTGGTTATTGAAATTATTTTAGTTTTTCGACGAATTAGAATAATGTAATAAAAAACATACCAACGGATTTGTATTACATAAAAAAAAGTAATTTACGACAAATCGCGTAGTTAAACTTGTCATTTTCTTTGCGTCAAAGAAAAAGTTAGGTGCACCATGCTGCCGTACACTAACTAAAACGCGGCTAAGTGACGAATGGGCAAATAACCGTTTTAAATAGCAAAAAAATAGAGCACAAAATTCTCTTTTTAAAAACAGTTGAAATTAGTTAACGTGTTCGACTTATCGGAACTTACGCTAACGATGCATAGCTGAAATATCATTAAACAATTTCAATATTCTAAAACTGGGTCATAGTTTTTAAAATATCTCAAAAAAATATTTTGACACTTATTTAGTTATCGGACGGCAGCACGTCCATCGTCAATTTCGAATTTAAAAATCTTTTCCACGCTAGCTTGCAAAAATCGATACCTACTGCGCGCAGATTTCTAACGAGAAAGAAAGCGTTTCCCAGCCAGTGAAGTGATAATATATTTTCTTTCTTATTTTTCTTTCGTCTTTCCTTTCATAGCCCCCTGAAAAGAAAATATCGGCTTTACCAACGGGATAACTTTAAAAAACTGCGTCTTGGATATTTTTGATTTAAGGTCTAGTAGGAGTATTACTTCAACGAGCACTTACATGGATAACCTATGCCCAGTAAATTATGAACAGTAATTCTTGTTACTTTACAATAGAATTCCAAATTATCAAGATATTTCTTTTCTTTGATATTCGTATTAAGCCATTATTTATATTCTTGAATGCTTCTCTAATGAGGGAAGAATTAACACAATGAAGAAATGTCTTTAGTGTTCTAACATCGACGTCACTCTTCAATAGGCAAGTCAACTATCGAGTCAATTATCTAACGAGTGGACATGGGCCGATGGACAATTTGTTCAGCTAGTCCTAAAATTGGTAGTTACGTACGAAAACATTAACACACTTAGCTAGCTTTGAAAATAATGGTTTTCAAGTGGACTGTTTTTAATGCATGTTAAGTAGTCCATATTCTTGCATTTATGAAATCAATTCTTCTTCTTCTTTTAAGTGTTATGGCCCGATCGAATCGAAATCGATGATTTCGCCAATGTCAAGGAACACACCCGCTTTTACTCAAAAATTAACCGGTGAATTTCGACAGAATTCACTGTGAGGAGAGTCTACAAATGTACAACGATAGAGAACCTACACAGACTATTACAGAAGGAAATTGTTTTGTTTTTTAAATAAATTTACACAGCACATGCACAGTAATGAATGGACTAACGTTAGGAGGAAGTTGATATTAACGTGACGGGGGATTTTAGGAGAGAGGATATCATACAGAGGAGTGACGATAGTATTATAGTAAAAAACACATTATTTTTATTTTTCTAATTGATACAAAGATGGAATAAAGTCAAAGAAAAATTCCTTCGATGCGGCTGGACTTAAACCAGCGACAATTTCAACTAACGCGAGCTATCGCTCTCCCAACTGGGCTACGAAACGTGTCAGCAGACCTTACGAATTTCTCTATGTGCAAATCAGCAAATCTTTGTTAGTTTAGCGCCACCGGTGAGAAAATTATGAAAGTATTTTTTCACTCAGCCAAGTACCTTTACAGCTATCGGCGGCTGACAAGAGATGTCGCTTTTTATTAATTGCAGTATTTATGTGTGTACATTTTGTGAAAGTAGTACTCCACCAGTCGGTATAATTGATACATAATTCTTAGTAGCAGTAGAGTTCATTGTGAAAGAGTTCGTCCAGGGAAGTACTGCCACCTTGCCTATTTTTGCATTCAAGCAATAATGTGAGCATTACTGCATTTCGGCTTTGAAAGGTGTTGAAATTACAGGCACATGGGACTTTTCAACTTATGTCTCAGTGGCAGTACACATCAGGTCAAGCTCAGAGCGATTTAAAACTCTGAGCGGCAGGATCTGTTATGGACAGGCGTGTCACTTATTACCAGGCGACTTGAGCGTCCGTCCCGTCGGTCGCTTGATATCATAAAAAAGTGTAGACGCTTGAAATTAACAATGTGATTTATTTTTTTAATTTTTAGATATTTGAATGCATGCGACAGATGTCGTGCTACAAAAGAACAATAGTATCTTTCGTGAAGAAACAGTACACCAAAATTTCAAAAAAACAATGCAAGATGGTTATTTTAAGCGACCTCTCTTTCGATACGGTATGAATCTGCTTTTTGTATTGTATCTTAGTTTTTTTTTCATTAAGTTATCTACTTATCGGGTAGACAAGATAATGTACAGCAGATTCTTATTTCATACGTATCTATAGAAGGGTCGCTTAGGTTTTCATGTAGTCATCATTATTGTGTAGACTTTGGCTTTTGCCGCGAATGTGAAGATTGGACTTGTCAGCATGCTTATCAGTGGCAAAGCATGCTCACAAGTGCAGTGCAACCTTAATACAAACGAAAATCGATATTGCTAAAACCTATGTGATTGAAACTTAACTTCGATCGTGGAGAAGTTATTTCTTACAATTTACGCAACAGTTGTCAAAGTTATCGGTGCGTTTAAAATATTCAAAAAATATTTCCAAGGATTTGTCTCTACCTTGCTTGTCATTTTGTTTATAATAGGGGTTAAGTATAAAATTGCCGTTTCGTACTGTAAAATTAAAACAACATTTTTTGTATAATTATATAATTATATTTTTATATAATACAAAGATCGAACACTCAGAAAAAATTCCTTCGATCCGGTCGCAGCGAAGTTAATTCTTTCTGAGTGTTCGATCTTTGTATTAATATTTATAACAAACTAGTGGAGTAATTTCACAAAAATTAATTGAATATCAATTCAATAAAAATTTAATTAACATTTTTTTTTATTAAGATAAAACATATTTGTTTAATCAAAGTGCTTAACCTCGTTGTCTTATACATTTCTACCACATAATCGGAAGAAGAACTCTGGGGTCCTGGACTTCACAAGCAATATCAAGCCATTTTGTACTGCTTCCTGGAAAAAAATTTTTTTCCGAGCTAAAAATAGTCCAAATCGCGGAATAAATGGTAGTCGGTTGGGGCGAGATCCGTCGAGTATGTAGGATGACGGATGGTTCCTAATTGCAGGTCTTGTAGTGTTAAAACTGTTTCTCGAGCAGTGTGAGATCTTGCGTTATCACAGAGCAATAGTGCTGAAGCTGTTTTGCTGCGAGTTTCGCCGTCATTGTTCAAATGCCATAATTATGTCATATTGTGGGTACGCTAACATTAAACCATGCCGCTAATTCCTTGGAACGGGTCGGCTTCCATCATCACCTTCAATTCACCGTTATTTACCTTAGTGACTGCTCGTCCTCGTGGTTCATTTTTCATTTTGAGCCGTATCCTCTTCTAGCATGACGTTACTAGCTATTTCTGCTGCGTTAACCACATGTGAGAACACGAATTCGAAAATTACTCTGATTTTCCCTGTATCCATTTTCACGATAAAAGTTGAATGTAAAAACAATTGAAAGTTCGAACAATCAAGTATCATGTTTTTTAAGTTAAGAAAGGTTAGTTTTCGTGTGAAAAAAGTTTCACTCTGAAATCTGACACGATACCTACAGGTTTCATTTTAATTCAAAGTGGCCAGTACGATAAATCGGCAATTTCATATTTAAACCACTATTATTTGGGACGAATTAAGGTTTTTTTTATTATAATTGAAACAGACATTTTGTTTTTCAAAATTGTTTATAACGAACTTAAAGGTTCATTTTTTTAAACGTTCAGATTTTTTTAACAGATAGGCATCGATGAATTTGGCACTGACTGTAGCGTTGTTTTATTATGTATAAACAGGTTATATTTTATTATGTATAAACGCGTTCCATTCAAACATAATTGCCCTTACAAGTAGTCATTAACGTAATCCACCATTGTAATATTTCATAGTGCTTATGTAAATTGACGCTATCGAATGCATTACAGTAACTTTACGTAGATTTTTTGGCTTTATTTCTTGGTTTTTTGTTGTTATTAGAAATATATGTGATGTTTTACGAGACAATATAGGAAAATTTTTAGTACTGGCTTTTGTACATTTTAATTTAATTATTTTTGTCGGAGTTTAACGAACTAATTGTGGGATTCACGGACATGATTATCGTTTGTAAAGAATCGTAAGCCCATATTCACAACTTTACAGGGGAACGTTTTAATGTATTCAAAGGACTAAAATAAGCCTAACACTTGAGATTTTCAAGGTAATAGCAATGGAAGTTGTAATTGATACATTGGAAGTTAGAATGTATACATTTCGACGACCTCTGCGCTGTGCTCGAGTGGCTTGCTCTCGAGTGGCTTGGCCCGGATTCGGTCCCCGGCCGGGTCATTGTAGAAAACTAACTTATCTATATTGTTTCGGGTGACAGTGTTTGTGGTACGTTGTTTCCGATTTTCATAACACACGTGCTTTGGTGACTTACTTTGGGATCAAAGCTACGTATGGGATGTCGTCTAATAATTAGATATTATTTAGAATAACAAAAAGTTTAGAATAACATTTTATTAAATAAGAAACAGATTCATGAATTTGCATAGTAAATCAGCACTAGGCTTCATCAATAGGTACTATAACACAAAAACTGCTATTACAAGAGATTTTGTAAAAAAATTCCGAAACCGATTTTGTAAAAAAACTTATTACCAATGGTCGGAAAAAGGTGTTCCACATGTATAGATACATGTATGGATATAGCTACAAGGAGCGACATAGAGTTATTAAAACCACCAAATATTAATTAGTAACTTTTTCGAATTCCGGATTTCCGGAAATGGTTTTACTGCATCGTAAAACAAAACTACTGACTTAGGTAGTCGAAGTTGGATTTTAAAGTAATGGTGCCATGTAAAAAAATGCAGTGCCTGACCTTTTACCAATGCAAAGAATAAAAAAGTAACGAAAAGTCACTATCCGCCCCTCCCTAGCTTTAGATACCGCACTGCGCCCCGCATATTGATAGTCATATTGACGAAACGGCATCAAGGCTGTCAGTTATCATGGCACCAATAGAATTACTTTAAAATCCAACTTCGACTTCGTTGGGCAGTAGTTTGTCCTACGATACAGTAAAATCATTTCCGGAAATCCGGAATTCGAAAAAAAAATTAAGTAATATTTGGTGGTTTTAACAACTCTATGTCTATACAAGTATCTATATAATAATATGTGGAACACATTGACTGACAAATAAATGAACGACGGGTCTAATACAAAAACCACGAAAAAAATGTCCCAAGTCCTAAACCTAGTATTTAAACGTAGTGACTTGTAAAGGAATATGAAAAAGCTGAAACGTTGAATTTAAATTGTAATATCATCGCAATACTGTCTAATTTTGCTTGCTTCGCTGTCAGTCGAACAAACGAAGACTAAAGCGTGAATGACGCTCTGTATACGATTTTAACGCCCTATAAGTTCGGACATTTTTTGGGCCCACCCGACGTCCATATAATTGTAAGTCAATGGTGGAATACCTTTTTCCGACTTATGCTTATTAAATACATATGTTTTATAATTAGTTTTATATTTAGTAATAAACTGCACGAAAAGCTGTTTATTTATTATGCCGTTAACTATAGCGGTATATTGAGTTGAAATTCTTCAAATGTTGGGTGATACTGCCTAAGATCCTGTAGGATTAACGCTGCCCCAACAACAAAGGAAGTTCGTCGGGGATATTGCAATTACGCGTAACTAGCGTTGGATTATGAGTTTCCATTTCGGTAATTTAGTGGCCAAATCAAATACGCGTAAATGTCGTTGCAACCAAATTAAATCTATTGTTATCATTAGTGCTTACTGTGCAAAATTGAAAGTCGTAGCCATTGAAATAAGAAAGTAATAACTTAAAATCCCTCTCCTGTACAATTTGGTTTAGTTCAGATATGCGCCTTTTACCAGTGCTACATAAGCGGATTTGCTCTATCCCCGACGATATGTCTTTTACAAACTGTCAAGTTTATTGTAAAAAATTGTCATGAGAGCTATTTCAGTTAATTGCACTCGCGTAATCATCGTGTATACGATATAAGACAATGAGAGACTCTGTCTTCTGTTAAGATAATTTATTTAATTGAAAATGAGGATTAAATGAAACTATTTTTCCGGATTTAAATCGCGTAAGTATATTTGTTTTTCAAACAAACCAACGTTTCGGGCCCTTTACAGGTCCCATGGTCACGGTTGACTGAGACTTCAGTCTCAAAAAAAAAAACAACAGTTTGTTGAAACAAACGTTTTTTTTTTTTTGAAAAAACAAATGTACGCGATTTAAATCCGGAAAAATAGTTTCATTTCCCATGTGTAACAATCGCGAAAACCTAGGAATTAGAAATGAGGATTGAATTCATATTATGACTATTTTTGTTTTGTTTCAGGCGGCGTGCGCTTTAAGCGTGCGCGTGGGCAGTTACAGCGATCCCCCCGACATCCAAGGCTTAGCGCATTTTGTTGAACACATGGTGTTCATGGGCAGCGAGAAGTACCCCACGGAGAATGAGTTCGATTCATTTGTTAAGGTAATTTTGAACATAAAATTGCGAAGGTTAGGTGGGTTTAAGTGAAGTTTTTATATATAATTGTTTGGTCGTCGCGACACGTTAACTATAAAATTATTTTTTCGGATTTCAAATCTACGTTTTTGGACTCTTTACAGGTTCTGAGGTGAAATGAAATGAAATTAAATGTTGCTTTCTCATCACAAACAGGCTTACGAGTAAAGGACCTTATAGGTTATAACAAGGTCAAGGCTGACTTTGTTGAACCGATTAAAGATGAAAAAAAAAAACGCTTACACATTTGAAACGTTAAAACATGCTTTTTATCCGACTGTAAAAAAAGGAGGTTCTCAATTCGACTGTTTTTTTTCTAAGTATGTCACGCGGTAACTCCAGCTAACTATTTGTGAACCTATTTTGAGGATTTTTGTTTTTTGTTGGAAAGGGGGCGATCTAGAAAAAACTTGGCAAATAGAATTTTACGAACTTTTGAGGTCGGTTTTTTTAGTACTCTGTACTGAGATTGTTTAAGTAAGCATGCTTAAACTCACTTAAACTCTTTTTTTATAACAAGTTGTGCGCCTGGTGGTAAGCAACATGTCTATCCATAACATTTGCAGTGCCACTGCGCCCGTCACCCTAAGACATATGTTGACGAATCCCATGTGCCTGTAATTTCACCAGTACCCTTACCCTTCCAAACTGGAACGCAGTAATGCTCACGTTACTGCTTGGGGGCAGAAATAGATAAAGTGGCGGTACTTCCCCGGACGAACTCTTTCAGAAGGAGTTCTACTGCTATTTAGTTTGAAGCTTACAAAATCGTTTCGAAAAACGTTTAAGCCCGCAAGCTTTATGTTAAAAAAGCTTGCAACATTGTGTTTATAGCGAAAACGAGAGTAAGTTTTCAGATATGTAAGTTTATTTGTAAAACGCGAGTTTTATGACATTTTTTACATTTATAGAATTAATTTATTTAGGAAACATATGTAGATGATGGGACTTGATTTTTAACTTTTGTAAAAAATTAAATTGTTGAGTATTAAACTGAGCAACGCAATCGAAAGACTCGTTTTATCCAAATTTAAATACACTTCCAAAAACATTAGCTCATTTCCTGAAAGTTGACTTTATTATTGAGTGTACATAATCCTAGGTAAAATATAGTTGTAGTCCATTTCTATTTTTGATCTCAATTTTTATGTATGTAAAACTGCCTGTGTGGTCGAACGGTTACCATGCTGGGTTGCCACGCAGAGGTCCCGGCTTCGATTCCTGCGCCCCGGCCAAATAAAGGCCTACATTTATTTCTCTCGTGAGTTTGGGTATAATTTGTTGTTCTATTATGATTGACTTCTTTATTGTCCTAAATAAAAAATAAATAAAACCATAGTGAAAAATTTAAGAACGCATATTTCATATTGACCGCAAAGTTATTTGGAGACTTAAATGTCGCCGGGACCTTGACCGATACAGCCATTCATCACGTGCGAAGGTTACTGTGATTTCTAAAGTCATTGAAAATTGTGCTTTCCCTTTGTTTGAACAAAAACGTATTTAAGAAACGAAGTTCACTGGCGTACGTCTACGAGAGCTTACGCAATTATCGCAATGCCAAATACATTGACTGCATTGTATGTAACTTCAATGTTAAATATAATGCGTGTAGCTATGTATTTTACATTTATGGAACAACCTACGGCAGCTGTAAAGCCGTGAACTGTATGTTTAGTTTGTAGTAGTTTGTATGTATATTTAGTGAATTTTAATAGCAATAGAGGTCCTTGTGAGAGTTAGTCCAGGGAAGTACTGCCACCTATTTCGACCGCCAGGCCCTAATGTGAGCATTACTGTGTTCCAATTTGGAAGGGTAAGGGTGCTGGTGAAATTACTGGCACTTGGGACATGTCAATTTATGTCTATTGCAACTACATTGAAGCTCTGAGCGGTACTGCAACTGTTATGGACAAGCGTGTCGCTTACCACCAGGCGCACGATTTGTTGGTACAGTCATTTTGTATCACTAAAAAAAATGGTTTAAATGTGTCATCGGTTTAATTTATACACCGATTACCTGCTTTATTCATTAACTATGAAGGGCATTTATTATGAAGGGCAGTTGCACCATTGTGCTGCATGAGGCTGCCGATTGTACCTTTCAGTGTGTTCTCGAGTTATTAGGTTTACGCGATTGTTACATATATATAAATAAAAGCTATTTTTTATAAATGTTAATCGCGTATGCTGTTTCTTTTTTTCAAACAAACCCTTATAGCTTTCATGGTCTCGACTGAGATGTTAAAGCAGCCTTCGCCTTAGAGCGTATGCGCAATGTTCCAAATCCGAGACCATACAAATCTAGAGAACTCGGACCAACTTCGGATGTCGCTTGTGTACTAAGTCCGATTCGAGTACTAAAAAAACCGACCTCAAAAGTCATTCATCCCCTTGTTTGCCACCCTTAGAGGTGGAATATTTTCTTAAAATTTAAATAGGACCACACCTTCTTTCAAAAAAAAATCAAAATCGGTTCACAAGTGCCGGAGTTACGTAACGTAAATTACTCACGAAAAGAACACAGTCGAATTAAGAACCTCCTCCTTTTTTTAAGTTAAAGATACTAATATCGCTTGGACACCTACAGATAAAATGATATCTGTGCCATTTCGGACTGTCATTTCTCAGATTCGGATCTGATACTAATCGGACGTTGTGCGCAAACGCTCTTACTCTTTGGTTAACATCACACACAAAACAATAAATGTTAACATTAAATGTATTTTAATACAGAAAAAAGGAGGCGCAGACAACGCATCAACGGATTGCGAAATGACAACTTTCTACTTCGAGATACCGGAGAAGCACTTGCCTCAAGCAATGGACATGTTCAGCCAATTCTTCGTGAGCCCGCTCATGTTGAAGGAGTCCATGCAACGCGAGAGAGAAGCCATCGAATCGGGTAAGCTATTTACTGTCCACCGTAGCTATTATTCATTGTCTGTATGAAAGGACCTCGTCATGAAAAATTGCCTTGCATTGACATTATCATAATATTGAAAAAAAGGAAGTCCTTGAATTGACTTGCATAATTTAATGATATCGCTGCTTTTCATGAATAGTAAATTGAAATTACAAGTACATGAGACTGGTCAACTTATGTGTCAGGGTGACGGGCGATGTCACAGTGCGCCTCAGATCGTTGTAATTTAAAGCACTGAGTGGTACTGCAACTGTTATAATAATTAAATAAAAATAAAATGCACTTATTTTCAGACAACATAGTCATTATTAAGTCAACATAGTCAACATTAGTAAGTTAGTAACCATCAGCATATAACCAGAAATAGAGACGAAATGTCATTTAATTTGTTTGTTTTTAAACTATTCTGCTAAATCATTACGGTGACAACTGCGCTCCGATTGGCCAGCCTGAATTAGAAACAATTGGCGGGTGTCGTCAATTGTTTTACTTCCAAAGGACCAGTTTAACTTGAGCTTTGCTATAATAGACGAAAATTGAAAAATTACACATTTAATAATTAATTACCGATGAATTGTGATTCCGTTTGTTTTGTAATAAGATGTTTTGCTGTGGAACAGCCGCATGGAACATCCCCCCGTAGTTAGAGATATTGCAATAAATACAGAACATTTTTGAAACATACGGAGACGTACACACAGGTCGCTTGTTGGCGCTGTACTATGTCACCTTTCTAATTTGTGATTTCAGTGCAAACAAGAGTTGATATTTAAAAGTGATATAAGGCCCGTTTGTCTGAAGTGTTGATAGGATAGATGGACCTTACTTCGTTTCTATTTCTGGTTATATACTCGATGTTGTAACATAACACACCTTATAGCTATGTTAGTATTAGTACAGTCAGTCTGCAGGCTGACAAATTACATATAAGTACATCAAACTAGATGAACCCAGCCCACAGCGTACTCACAGGTAAAACATGTAACTCAGAGAACCTCCGGAACACTGTTGCTTACCAATAGGCGTACGACTTATTCATCCCGTCACTCGGCATCATAAAAAAAATAATTATGTGTAATAGGAACTTCTATTTTTAGCATTTGAATAATGAATCGTATAACATTTTTAATCATCAGTCAAGAATTATGATTTACCTTGTTTACAAGTACGCTTCTTCTACAATTATGACGCACTTTTTGTATTTAGGTACTTTTTTATCATAATAGCAAAAAGTATTTCGACACCATGAACTAATGAACAAGTTTCATAGTACCACTGGTTTACGTAAGATGACGTTGGCCCGTTTGTCACTGTTGGGCGTATTTACAATAATATATTTACATAACCCAATTCAGAATTTCCTGTTATATATTGTAATATAATATATAATAAATATAATAAACTGCCTCCGTGGCCGAACGGTTACCATGCCGGACTGCCACGCAGAGGTCCCAGGTTCGATTCCCGGACCGGGAGAAATATTTGTATGGCCTACATTTATTTCTCTCGTGAGTTTGGGTGTAATTTGTGGTTATCTATGTGTGTGTCCATGGCACCCGCGACACAGGGTTTCCATAGTGCGGGGCTATGTTGATTGTGAGCGTTATTATTTATTTATTTATCCTTTCCGGAATGAAACAAAAAAAAAAAATATTCGTTTTCGTCGGGGGTGCAATTACCAATGGTCGGAAAAAGAGGTTCCACACCAACACCTCGTACGTAAAGTATGGTATGTAGAAATTGCCTAGTTTATAGGGGAGTTTAAAAGTTCTAAATTCACTGGAGTGAGCATAACACGTGACTTTAGCATTTCTCTGTTTTATTCTGCAAAACAAGTTACTCACATCGTGTATTATAAAATTCTAGATATCGGTTAGATGGTCTATGATAATCTATTAGATGATCACTCTTTCAGTGAATTCAGAACTTTAAAACGCTCCCCTCAAACTTGGCAATTGCGACCTACGATACTTTACGTAGGAAGGGTTGATATATGATACATGTATAGACACAGCTACAAGAATCGACATATAGTTGTTAAAATCACCAAATATGAATTAATTACATTTTTAATTCCGGTTTCCCGGTAATGGTTTTACTGCGTCGTAAGACAAAAGTACTGACCTAGGAAGTCGAAGTTGGATATTACAGTAATTCTAATGGTGCTGGTGAAAGTAATTTATTAGTATTTGGTGGTTTTAACAATTCTAAGTCGCTCCTTGTAGCTATGTCTATATATGTAACTATACATATATGTGGAACACCTTTTTCGACCATTGGTAATGACATACAAATCGTATTCCTAGTATGTCTGGCTCACCTTAGGCAACAATCGGCTAGTACGTATTCCGATTGGCAAATTCTTTCACCACGATGGCAAACATATCCCATGCACAGTTCAACATGGCGGCCACTTATGGCGTGATCAGCGTGACTACTTAGCCACGTTATCGTATCGATAACATACACTATATTATCGTGGCAAAGAACTATCTTTGTTTTCGTCAAAATTGTAAGTTGCATCCAATAGAGTTGTAAAACACAATATGTGACTGATAGGCTGCAGAAATGACCGGATCGAAGGAATTTTTTCTGAGTGTTCGATCTTTGTATTAATGATTACAACTGTATTTGTATTAAAGTATAATTATAAAGAATGATAGTTGACTGCAAACTTTCAAAATGAAAATGAAAAACTTAGTGTAATTTTGAATATATCTACAAATAAATCAGAAGTTGAATGAGTTTTATTGTTACGAATTTTTCCTTCTTTCGTGTCATATCCTATTCTCTTTGCGATACCGAAAAATCTCTTTAAAAGTGTACCGTTAACAATCTAAGTTTCTGGCTATACGTCTAACTTATAGGCAGGAATTTGGTCACACAACTTACTTATTTCAAAATGGCCCCCTTGTATAACAAATACTTATACGTGAGGCGCACTGTAAGTTTCCGGAATGAATATGAAAAAATACTATAAATGGTCAGAAATGAATTTATTGTTTCTCAAAATATTTTCCGTTAGCGTTAATGCACTTTTTCTTACGAATGAACCAATTTTGAAAACATTTATGCCACTGCTCCGTGATAATCTCGGAAACATATTTTTCATACCCTTCGACAGCCTCTTCAGGTAATGAAAACGTTGACCGCGTACCTGGTTCTTAATTTTTGGAAATAAATAAAAGTCACAAGTTGCCAACTCGGGACTTTACGCGGGATGGCTCATAAGGTCAACGTTGTTCACCTTCAAAAATTCGTTTGTCTGTCAGGCAGCGTGAAAACTGGCATTATGGTGGTGCAAGATGATACGGCGTTTACGGTTATTTTTACGGAGTTTGTCAATAACTTCCGTCAAACAAATGGTCGTGTACCAATCACTATTCACGGTACAACGATTCTTCAAATCAACAGTAGCCACGTGTCCAGTTTTATTAAAAAAAAAGAAATCATCCACACAATGTAAAAACAAGTGACAGTCAGATGAAACAAACTGTATTCTACAGCCAAAGAGTTCCATTTTCAAATGTTGTAATTACTTTTTAAACATTGTTTATGTAAGTGGCCAATTCCGGAAACTTATAGTGCACCCTATGTAACAAATCGTCGTATTGTATCAACACACAGTGGTTAATGATCATAATTCACAATATCATTTTGTAATGATTTAAATTATACATTCGGTAACAATTACCTAACGTAATAGCACGTACGTGTATGTGTAATTATTACTCTCAACATAAATGTTATCATTCTGTCTCTGACAATATTGCGAAACTTTTTTGTAAACTTCATTCAATTTCGTATTCGAATTCATTACGTGCCGTTTGGTTCACGATACTGATATACATATAATACAGTATAGTCCGCATCTTTTTTATGAATGAATCTCGAATCTATCGCATACTATAATGTTTATGCGCAGTAACTAAAAATTTATATGATTATGAACGAACCCTGTTAGGATCAAAGCATAGGACATATTTTAAGAGATGGCACAATTGTTTCTACTAATTCAAATTTATAATAAAAGAAGATCGTCTCTGTGTTAGAAGATCGTCTCTGTGTTAAAATTATCGCTTAAAATAGTTTGAGTTAACTTTTCAACAAAGACTTGTCGTTAAAACATTCCATAGTGAAACCTGAGATTCAGCAAGTATTATTATCAAAATGCAAGACTTACGTAAGAAGTTAAATGAAAATAAGAAAGTGCAACGCTCTGCATTTGTTTACTACTAACCAAGCCAAAACAGGAGTAAACTATTGAAGCTAAGTGAAAAATAGTGACTAAGTAAGAAAAGTGCAGTGTCCATAAACTATATAAAAGTAGTTTGCAACTTATTACAATTTTATAACCAAAAAAAAATTACAAAGAAACTGCTAGAACAATTGTCATTATATTGCGTGCAACGACATCTCGTGTCGAGTAGCAGAACTAACACTACAACATTAATAAGTAAAAGCAATTTCAAACTATCTTGGTAAAAATACGATAGAGGTCTCTGCTCGTGCTTCCGTCGTTTTCTAGTATCTACAAAAGATGGAGTTATGTGAAGGATGTAGGCAAAATATCCCCGATAGAAGATTTCTTGTATGTTGTTATTGTGACAAACACTACGATCTGGAATGTGCAAATGTTCCCGAGGCGCGATTTTATAATACCATGTCACCTAATAGAAAGAAAACTTGGAAATGCCAGGCATGTATTTGTAGGGCTCCAAAAAAAGATAATTCCAACACACCAATAAGACCTACGTCACCCGTTTTGTTAGATACATTTGTCACAAAGAGGAATAAACAAAAAAAGACAGAAGCGGCCCCAATAAGACACTTAAACCAGACAAAAGATTTTGACCAGTCCATTAGTGAAATATGTGATGATACGCAAGTGATTCCATCTGACAGCCGCGAGAAACAGCCTCTTAATTTGGATATGATAGGCGAACTACTTGACACAAAATTGGAGCAGATTAAAACTAGTATTTTAGCGGATATAAGAAATACTATACAATCAGAATTTAATATTGCAATTAAAAGCATACGACATGAGGTTGAGTACAAAACAAACGAGTTAAAAAATGAACAGAACACAATAAAAGAAGATATAAAAGCAATTGATGTAAAAATAAAAAGCATAGAGGACCAACTTAACACACTTACTAACATGAAAAAAATTGTTCTTTTTGGACTACCGGAACCAAATAACGAAACTGAATGCGACCTTTACGAATGTGTGTCGAGAATATTTTATGATACTTTAGATATCAATATCAACCCATTTGTCGAGGAGATAAGTCGCATTGGGAAAAGAGGAAAAAGCCGACCGCTAGTTATAGAAATTATGAATAAAAGAATGGTTAAATATATTATGAGGAATAATAAATGCTTCAAAGGTACTGGACTGGCGGTTGATACATTCATGGAGGGGAAAGAACTGAAAGACCGAAACATACTAAGACAGAACTTACAGCTGGCGAGAAAAAATGGACACCACGCTGTTATAAAAAACAATAAATTATATGTTGACGGAAAAGAAACACCCATCGTTGAAGCCACCCAACCTAGTCTTATCAATAGCGACACAGAATATAATGAAAATATGATACCAAAGAAGAACGAAGAAGTAAGGAAATTATCTAGTGCAGCACCTCAACCACTCCAACAACGCCAAGAAAAGAAAAATGGATTAGCGACAACAACTTCACATAGCCAGACATTTCGATAAGGGATTAGTTATAACATTCCAGAACATACAAAGCTTAGGAAACAAAGTACATTTAATTGAACACCTTCTATTAGATTCTAATATTGACATTTTGTTATTATCAGAAGTATGGAGAAACTCTGATTTTTGTAATTCGATTATAATACCAGACTATACATTGGGGTCATTATACTGTAGGGAACATTACGAGGGAGGAGGGGTATGCTTAATGATAAAAGATAGCATAGATTTCATAGAAAGAAAAGATATTGTCAAGTTCTCTGTAGAATACATTGTAGAATTTTGCGCCATTGAGATACCTAAACTAAATATAATTATCATAGGATTGTATAGAGCGGACCGCCATATGGATATTTTTCATGAACAAATGAACAAATTGCTAAGGAAATTAAACTCTAAAGACAAAAGCAAACATATAGTGATAGGTGGAGATTTTAATGTAAACATGAAAGTAAAAAACAAACAATCCCAAGATCTCACAAATATAATGCATTCTTTTAACCTAAAACAACTAATTCGAAAACCTACCCGAGTTACCAAAAATACCTCAACCTGTATCGACCTTATATTTACAAATAATACCACCCTTGTTGAAAAGTCGTACGTTGAAGACTATGGCCTGTGCGATCATAAAGCCATTAATTTAAAGTTAAGTTCAGACCTGCATCATAGTAAAAATCACATGCTCTATAAACAAAGTAGAATATTTACAAAAAACAAAATAAACTCATTTAAAAATGCATTAAAAGAATTTGATTGGGAAAACATCATAGATACAAATAACAAAATAGACTATAACTATAATTCATTCCTTAAAATAATAAAACACCATTTAAACGAACACATCCCAGTGCAAAAAACAAAAATTAAGAACACTACAAAAAAAACTTGGCTTACTACAGGTATAAAAAAGTCGTGTATTCATAAAAGATCACTAGGTATTCTAGTAAATGAAACAAATAGTAATGTTATTAGAAACTTCTACAAATCATACACCAAAACATTAAAACGTTGTGTAAAAATATCAAAAAAGCTGATGTACATAAAACAAATGAAGAACTCTGAAAATAAAATTAAGACAATGTGGGGTATTATTAACGCTAAAACTGGGAAAAAACGTCATAAAAAAATTAAAAACATGAAATTAAAAATTGGCAACGAGGAGATTGAATGTCCAATACAGATCGCAGAAATTTTCAATAACTACTTTGCTACTATTGGAGAAAATAATAATAAGAATGAGGTTAATGTAGGACTACCTGTTATCGACAGCCCTGTAAATTCATTATATTTACACCCGGTAACACAACAAGAAGTTATTAAAATTATAAAACAGCTAAAAAACAAGCATAGTCACGGCATAGACGAGATACCCCCATCGTTACTTAAGCAATGTGCTGACGAACTATCTCAACCACTTACATATCTAATAAATCAAAGTTTCCGAGACGGCGATTTTCCTAACTTACTTAAAATATCACTGATTAAACCAGCCCATAAAAAAGACGATACAAGTAACCCTAAAAATTATAGACCCATAGCAATTTTACCGTCGTTTTCAAAAGTACTGGAGAAAGCTATGTGCAATAGACTTTACACATTTTTAGAAAAATACAAAATACTCGACGACTGCCAAAATGGTTTTAGGAAAACCAAATCAACTACTTTAGCCGTATACAAATATATTCAAGCTGCCCTCCAATACCTAAATGATAAAAAGAATGCTCTAGGTATATTACTAGACATGACAAAGGCTTATGATAAAGTCTCACATAAAATACTCTTGTCCAAATTATATGGTTCAGGCGTACGTGGTACCGCCTATAACTGGTTCAGATCATACCTAACAAATAGAAAACAGATAGTCCAAATTCAATACTATAATAATATGACTAATGAAATAGAAATAGTAACAACAGAAGAAAGAGACATGACCTGCTCTATCCCACAGGGAAGTGTACTAGGCTGCGTGCTCTTTTTGATCTATATAAATGACCTCCCAAAAATTCTTAACAAAGAATTATCACTGCCCATACTATTTGCAGATGACGTCTCAATTCTCATTAAATGCGATAAAAGCTCAGATCCCAATTCACTAATCAGCAACACACTAGAGATAGTAGCACACTGGCTTGAAAAACACAATCTGGAAATAAATATCAAGAAAACTAAAATCATACAATTCAGACCATATTCAAAAGCACCTCAGGACATAAACATAATATTTAAAAATACATCAATAGAGACAGTGAACACTTTTAATTTGCTTGGACTACATATAGACACTAATATCAACTGGAAAACTCACATAGACCAAATAAAGACAAAACTTTCAAAATTCACATACGCCTTGTTCGAAATTAATCTCAGCACAAACACTGAAACTGCACTCACAGCCTACTATGCCTATGCCTATTCATGGCTTAAATATGGTATAATGCTATGGGGTAACAGCGTGAATGCCCACGAATTATTCTTAATGCAGAAGAAATGCATTAGAATAATAGCACAAATAGATAACACACAAAGTTGTAAACCGTACTTTAAAAAATTCAATTTATTGACATTAACATCTATATATATACACGACCTATGTTTGTTCGTTTATAGAAATTTAAATTCATTTACTAAATTTAAGGATGTCCATAGTATAAACACTCGACATAAAGAAAAACTATGCTTACCATCATCAAGAATTAAAATGTTAAGTGGCAGCCCGTATTACATGGCCATCAAGATATATAATAAATTACCTCAACATATTAAAAATGAACAAAATTTAAAAACATTCAATAAACAGATAAAACAGTATTTAATAGATAAAAGCTTCTACACACTTTACGAATACTTGAATGATAAATAATTATTAAAACATTATTATTTAGGTACCTATCTTTTAAATCTATTGTAATTGCGATAAATATTAGTAATAGAAATGTTTAATTGTTAAATTTATTAGTTTTAAGAGTAAAATATAGCCCTCTACTCTACATTTGCAATACCTGAATAAAGGGTTACTAAGTTATAAGCACAAATTAGCATAAGACCTACTATGTATTAATTGTACACTTAGTTGCAAATAAATACTTGAATACTTGAATACTTGAATGAATAAAATAGCTTAAAAACAAATATATTTATTTCGAGTTTTTAGGTTTTTGCGATTGGAAATTAAACTATTTTTTCGGATTTAAATCACGTATACTTATATATATATATATACGTATATTATTTATATCATATATATATATATATATAAGTATACGTGATTCATCATATTATATATATCACGTATATTATATACTTATATTTTCACATTTGGTCGGTTCGATACCTAGCTGAGGCAACTTTTTAAAAGTCTTTGATGCTTTTTAAAATAAAATAATGTCTTCAAGAAGCAAAATATTCTATCTAATTTAAAGTACTTTCCCTCCATGTCCTATAGCCGTGTGACGCCCTGTATATGTTTTTCCAAATTCATAATTACTTTCAAAAATGAAAAGCAATTCGTTTATTTGTTAGTATTTATGTTGCTTTTACTAAGTTTGGAATATTTTTATATATCTCTTATACTTATGTACTGAATTAATAGCGATCTTTCGAAAAGTTAGGGGTCAGAAGGATTTTGGCCCGCCTAATGCGTAACATTCGGTGGCGGACATCACGCAGACGCGTGTCCCATCCGATCATCATCCCCCGTTTAACCTTTAGAAAGATCAACTACACTCGAATTCCCGGATACTTTAGTGTTGTACGCAGTAACAAACTGATAGCGTGTTTTATTTCGACGCTAACGCCATCTAGCGGTGTCGTGATGTACTACTATGTATATATGTATACGCGAGTTTGTACATATTTTATGTTTATTAACTCTTTGATTTATTGTTACATATTTATTATGATATTTATAAAATACTCTGCATAAAGGCGTGATTATAACAGCGATGTTTTACATTTAACCTTTTTTTAATCAAAACAAATTTGAGGCGAAATATTCTCAGTCCCTGGTGATAATATTTGAATTTGGAAATGAATCTTTTTTTTGGACTTTAATCGCGTGTATTTGTTTTTTCAAACAAAACAAAGTTTCAGGCTTTTTCGGTAGTTAACCAACCATCGATAAAACATTTATATGCCATTTATAGATAAAAAAAAATTCTATCACACACTAACTACTTTAAGTCTTTTAAGAAAAACTACACACGTTCGTAGTTTTTTTATTGGTGAAATAATTAAAAACGTGATTATGAAATTACGTCAATCAATTTAGTCATTGGACTTAAACACTTGAGTAATTATTGGAACGGGAAATTGAAATATTATTTTCTTACGTTACATATTGCGTTACGTAGGTTTTAAAATGAATGCATTTGCAGTGAAATGAAGGATTAAGTTTTTTTTTTTTTTTCATTTAGACATTAATAATAATATGCCAGACAGACTCACCAATTACATGGTCTCAAACTAGCGAATTCCCTGTATTTTGAGTACCAGAGTAACAGAATTCACTCCGGGACACTTAACACAACACCCAGATCCTAAGCAATTTAGAAAAGTTAATTTCCCAAATTGGTCCTATCGGGAATCGATCCCGTATTTATAATTTACAAAACGTTAACTACACAAATTAAATGCGTAAAATAGCCGGCCCCATCGTCCATTACCTCAGGTGAGGTTGCGAATATTTAAAATAAAAAAAATAGATTTTATGTGAAAAAGAACACATTTAACTAACTTTCTCTACATTACCAAGTACTACGCTACAAACCAGAGGTCTGTCCCATGGCCGGCAAAGCCTATAGGCGGCGGTAATCACTTTTTATCATAATAATATAGTTGGTCTCATTATATCACGGTTTGACTAAGATTTAGTTTTAAATATGAATGACACGGTTATTGGACTTGGCATTGGGTGCGTTCGCGATTTTTTTGTAAACATGTGTACTGATCTGTAATTTTTTTTTAAACCACAGTTTAAAACCAAATAACTAACTTTGGAAAGCATTACTAGGGAAGGTATAAAAATTGATGAACGAAATAGTTTTTTTTCCTAATTTTTTTAAGGCACACACACACAGTCAGCCTCGCACTAGGGAAACTCTGTGTGGCGGATGTCGTGGATACACGCATAGACAACCACAAATTACACCCAAACTCACTAGAGAAATAAATGTAGGCCATACAAATATTTCTCCATGCCCGGATATCGAACCCAGGACCTCTGCGTGGTAGTCCAGCATGGTAACTGTTCGGCAACGGAGGCAGTTAAATTTAGAATTAGAAAAATTGTAAACGAAAAAAGCAGTTATGGTAAAACTTTATTTTTAGCCATCGAATTACAGTAAACTAAAACATCGTGAGAATTGATGACAAATGACATTATATGTATGTTATTATATATATATTTTATAAAAAAAGTTTTTTAATGCCTGTGTTTGTAATTTTTTATTAGTGCAAATCTTTGACATTAATTAAGTATGAAAGATATAAAAACTTTAATTTAAATCTTTAGTAAACATTACGAGTAATTACAGAAAGGTAGTAAGTATGTTTAAGACTTTTGTTTCCCGGTATTTATTAAATTGCTTTACTTAGACACAAAATTGTCTTTTGCCTCATGCTAAAAAATAAACGAACTATGGGTCTTATATTGTTTCTATTTATTATTAAAATAAATATATTAGACTAAACGTCTTTATGGACTTCTCTCATCTTTCCAGAGTTTGCCATCGCCTCTCCGTCAGACTCGAACCGAAAAGACCAGCTAATAAGCAGTCTATTTCCGCCGGGGCACCCTGCGCGTACCTTCACTTGGGGTAACTTGAAGAGCCTGCGCGATGACATCAACGATGACGAAAAGTTGTACCAAGCTGCGCATGAGTTTAGGAAGAGGCATTATAGTGCGCATAGGATGACTGTTGCTATACAGGTACGTACATTTCTGGCTTTTAAAAACTTCACTTTAGCTAACTCACCCGAAAGGAGATCAATGTGTTGGTTCGTTGACTTTTGACAATGCTCAAACTAACTAATATTTCCGGGAATAGGGAATACCTAGAACCCGGAATCTCCCGTCGTGCAAACCGCTTGACCTCTGCGGTATTTAGATTCGAACTTGCAGGCATCTGCCAGTGGCAGTTTTATTGATGTCAATTGTAACTTATTTGTGAAAAAAAATCCGACCTCAAAAGTTTGTGGAATTACATCTATTTGCCACGTTTTATTGAAATCGGTTTACGGAAAGTGCGTGATATTGGATTTCACGCACTTTAAGTATTAATCCTACTTGATATATCTGATTAATCCCCTACTTTGCCACCCTTAGAGGTGGAATATTTTCTTCAAATTTGAATGAGATACTACTGAGGTACACCCTTTCCAACAAAAAAGAATCCTCGAAATCAGTTCACAAATGCAATCGCGTAACATACACATAAAAAATACCTAATTGAGAACTTCCTCGTTTTATGAAGTCGGTTAAAAATATACGCAACTGAAGTTAATGACCGATTAAACAAATCTTTTTTCAGGCACGCATGGATCTAGATACTCTACAGCACTACGTGGTATCAACATTCTCCCAGATCCCGACGAACAATTTGCCGGCGGATGACTTCTCACAATACCACTTCAAGAAGAACTTCATTCAGCCAGAATTTAATAGTATTTACTATATGAAACCTGTTAGCGACACTACTGAGGTACTACACAAATTTAATAATCAATATCTGACGACATTTTGTTTATTTGGATGTCCAGGCGCAGTGAACCAAACCGGATATTGACATCCGCAACTAAAAGACACCATTGGGGTGTGTTATTATGAGGTATTCCTCGACTTTCCGTGGCTTGGAACGCCGACACTAATCTGCAGCGCCACAGTGGCGCCATTGTAGTTTTTATATAAGAGACTAATTTGACGGCACCCTATGGTGAAATTACATGCACATGGGACTTGTCAACTCATGTCTCATGTAGCAGTGCCCCTCTAATCATGTCACAAGTTACAAATTAAATTTGTCAATAATGATTTATTTATTTATTTATTTGAAATGCAAGTCACAACAATACAAGTTCCATTATGCATGTAGTTATTGCTATGACAAATTAGCGGCTAAGTGCCATAGCACTCAGTCGCTGCTTTTGCCTTTACATTTTGTTACATTACGAATATAATAATAAAAAATACAGTTTAGATTAAAATAACATGTCAAATATAGATAAAAATCGAGACAAAATTTTACATCTTATTTCCTGTTAAATATTTTATTTATGTCATAAAAATTGTTTACATTTAACCACTTGTATAACTACGTTTTAAATAACCATAAATGTAATAATTTAATCTTTAGTGGTATTTTTTTATATAGTCGGTGTTCTGTATAAAGGGCGAACGCGCCATTAAAAAAAATCAGGAGTGCATGTTTTAGTTTTTCACGACTGTTTTAAAATAGTTACGTTCTAAGAAATGAAACTATTTTTCCGGATTTAAATCGCGTATATTTGTTTTTTCAAACAAATCAACGAGTCGGGCCCTTTACAGGCCCCACCGTCACGGTTGACTTACAATGCGATTAAAATCCGGAAAAATAGATTCATTTTCTATGTGTAACAATCACGAAAACCTAAGAACTCGATATTTACGTCCTGTTTTAAATTTAATGTTAAACCTAAAATTTAATTAAAACCAACATTGAATTTTAAAACAGGACGAAAATATTATAAAACTGTCGTTAGAACCTAGAACATTTCTACTAAAAAATTTTTCGAAATGGCGCTCTCGTCCTTTCTACGAAACACCGACCATATAATTATGGCAATACACACTTTTTAGTGTATATTTCTTTGTACAGGTACACTTGACTTGGTGTATGCGATCCCTGGTCAATGATTACGAATCAAAACCGCACCAGTACATTTCATACCTACTCGGGCACGAGGGCAAAGGAAGTTTGCTCTCATACTTGAGAAGAAAGTACGTATTTATCAATGCTACCTAACTGTAAGCTGTAGTTTCGTGTATTATGACTTTAGTGCCCGTGTACTGTTCGACAGATTATGCCGCAACCGTAGCGTCATAAGACCGGCACCTTTAGCGGAACACAAGTAAAATCCTCAAAGTAACGCAGTGTTTTTCAAAAGTGTGGCCGGTTAATTTACTTTTTTATTTCAGGTCTAATTTGAAAATAAAGAATTAGTCAACTGTAAATTTTCCATAAATTTGTTTTAATTTTCTATTAATACAAGTAGAGTGGTTCGAGGTTGTTTTGCATTCTTGTAAATTACTTAGAAATTTAATTTAAAAAGTGGTTTTATTCGGTAAACTTTCATTTAATAAACTGTTACAATTAAAAGTTTAAATTTTCAACCGTATCTGCTTTGTCACAAAATCTAAACAAAATCGTATTTTTTTTATTTAATTTTGAATTTTCACCCTTGTTTTCCCTCGGGCGGTATCTATGAGGATTTTCTGACTTAAAAAACGGTTGTGCTAAGTCGATGGTAAAAGATGTTAATTTATTGTTACCATATGTTTAATTCCTATTTATTTTAATATAAACGTTACTATTTTATATTCTTATTTTTTTGTTCTGCTAAATGTATATGTTTTTGTGTGGCAAATTATGCGACGCCTCTAGCGGGTACTAGAAGAACTGAAGTTCGATATAAGAAGCCGTATGTACGTGAGACGTCATTCCTGTGATTGCAGCATACTTTGTATATTTAGAAACATTTTCTTTTACAGTGACTGTCGACCGTATGTATTCTTTATGCATTTTTTGTCATAAAGGCTTTTTTTTAAATTTTTGTGCCCAGCGGTATTTAAGTCAATTTAAAACGTTAAATTACGTTAGATGAAATATAATAATTTATTATTCATTGTGGTTAATTCACAATTTTAAAACGAAAAGGGAAATTCAAACTGGTCAAAAGGTAGTTAACACACTTATTAATTAATCTGGCTGGAAAACCTTTATCCATACAATAAGAAGGACGGAGGAAGGCGATGCGAAACTCACAACGTTCTTTTTCACTGTAATTGCAAGGACATAAAGCTTTTTCTGATGGGCTTAATGCGATTCCTTGGCGGTAAGAGTGGTAACTCCCAAATTTCTATCCAATAGTCTGGTCAGTTTCAATTTCCTACTGCATTCATTAATAACCTGAATGAACCATGATTCATCATTCATAAATTACTGGTAGACGGAATAAACATAAAGTCCTCAACTATAAAGTTCATAATGCATTGCAGAGTATGGGCGCTGGGGATCTACACGGGCAATTCGGAGAGCGGCATCGATTACACGTCGATGTACAGCCTCTTCTCTACGCAAGTTATACTTACGCAGGAGGGACTCAGCCACGTTGACCAAGTAGGTTTATACCCTTAAGGGTTGCCCCCCCCACTCGTCGACACTCTTGATACTGAAGCGTCTTGTCCATATGAAACACATTTAGTATGGACACAGTGCTCGAGCGGGTTGACTAGTGGGGAGTAACCTTAATAATGAACACTGCACAAAAATATTAAATGATTCAAATGAGCCTATTATACATATTCTCAATGTAATTACAAAATAATTAAATTCATTACTTAAAATAATTGCTGTATTTGTTGTACGGTCGCACAGTGTTATTTCATGATAATTGTAGGGTATGTCAAAGTCAAAGATTATTAATTCCATAGGTAAAATAAATTTACACTTGATAACGTCACATTTAAGCTACTGCTCGTTCACTACGCTAACCTCCCTGAGAAGAACGAGCAAGAAACTCTAGTGATTGCTCTTTTAAAGTAAACTTAAATGCTATGGAATACACTTTGAATCAAATTTGTGTGGATTCTGGAGCCATGTCGTCTTTCCATACATCTTTATCTAATACGTAGTCTTCCATTTTCTAATATGATTTTTCGATCAAAATATTTTTAATGTAGGTTTTAAACTTAGGAAATGATAAACTTAATATATGCTCCGGAATCTTATTGTAAAAACGTATACAGTTCCCCATAAAAGAGTTGTTTATCTTGGTTAAACGAAATCGTGGTACCATGAGTTTGGACTTAGCTCTAAGGTTAATATTATGGATATCTTCTTTCTTATTGAAATTATATATATATACCTAATTTAAATTCCACATAATATGTTTTATTGAAATCCGTTAATGGAAAGTGGGTTGTATTCAATATAACGAATTTATCCCGTAATTTGTCACACTTAGAGATGGTTCAAATTCGAATGGGACCGCTACTGAGATACCCCTTTCCAACAAAAAAGAATTCTCGAAATCGGTTCACAATGTCGTAGTTGTTACTTAAGAATCTACACTACCTCAGCTTGAATTCAAATTTTTCCCGTACTAATACGGTTCATTTTGCTTGGGTCAAGTGGCAGAAACACTGGCTTGATTTCAGAATTTCCTTTTTTACTAACGAAATTGAAGCCATTTCGAAAATGTTTATTATTATTATCGAATACTATACGTGTTCTATAAAAAAAGTACCTATTGTATACAGCGGTTTTCTTGTAAAATTTTGAAGTGTGTTTTTTTTCTGTCGTGAAAATTTTTAGGAATTTTGTTTTCACACCGTATAATAATCAGTGTAATATTTTTTTCAAAGTGATTGATTCAACACTTTCACTGTTATGTGGAATCAACCAAAGCCATTTGAGTTTGTATAGATTCTTAAAAATACGGACGAATTGAGAACCTCTTCCTTTTCCAAATACGGTTAAAAACTAAATTCGTATCGTCTTTGTAATGGCATAATTGATATAAGCAACTGAAAAAGCGATTAAACAATTTAATGGATGCTTTCACACCTACCTAATTAATCCGACCTTTCGGCCAGGTTTAAAAGTGTAAAAGTGTGCGAAAGTTTAATATTGTATTTAGTATCTTTTTTAACCTTTTCACCGCCACTGAAAAAACTAGTTTCGTTTAGTTTAGTTTAGTTTCGTTTGGTTTAGTTTAGTTCCCTAGACGCCAAACCATAGTGATGTTACACGTTATGATTTTCCATCTTATATTAATATAGTTCTCTTAAGTCAAAGAAGAACATAAAATGCAACTATGAATCCATTAATAATTATAACAGACTAGTGGAGTAATTTCACAAAAAATAATTGAATATGGTGGTGAGACATCCTGACATTCAATAAAAAAAATTAATTATGAATCTATACTTAACTAGAATATACAAATAACACAAGGTGTATCTTAATATTTATTTGCTAATTTCAATTGAAAATCAAAGTGTTTCATTGACGCCTTGAGGCGTCATTGGCGTACGAGTATCAGCCAAGTTAAAACGGCGGCCAAAGGGTTAAAATATTTTCGCTTGAATTTTATTGCAATAAAGCTCGATTATTTCCTTTCCAGGTTCTAGAATCAATATTCTCCTATATAAACATGCTCCGTCGGCTCGGTCCAGCGGAACGGATATTCGACGAAATAAAAACGATTGAAGACACAAGCTTCCGTTATGAAGAAGAATCCCAACCGTCTGAGTACGTCGAGAATCTAGTAGAGAACATGCACTTTTACCCCCCTGAACATTACATTACTGGCGATAGATTGTATTATAAATACGATCCGCAGGTAATTGGAATATTTTAATTATGATACTGTTTATGAAGCATGGCGGTTAATGACATTGAAATACCATGAGGTGCTTGAACCAATCAATATTCTTTAAATATCGAACGGCGTCAGGATTTTTTAAAATTTATTTCATGACGTTCACTCAAGTCCTTCAATTGAAATATTAGAGACGCATCCAGGGCCCCAATTCTGCTAATTTTATATCATCTCTGTTGTGTGTCGATAGAGTGCCAATAATAATGGTAAAAGAAATATTATCTATAACATACAAAATAAATAAATAAACACAGGTTCAATATAGTAACATATTTTATCTACAGACATATCACAAACCGTCTATTATGTGTTAAAAAACCGCAAATTACGACCAGCATACGATAAGCAAAGATATACTGTTTTCTTAGAACAAATTTCTTATCTGTGAAAATGTGATTGCTTCATAATAACATCAAATTCTATTTTATTATTACATTGAAATTTTGAACATCTCTAAAAAACAAAACAAATTTGATTCGACCTCAATTCTAATATCAGTCGAGATGAAGTTTTATTCGAAATGAAATGTCAATAGCAAACAATTTTGACAAATTTCACACGTTACTTGATATCAAACGATATGATAGTTGGGGCCGACTCTAGTTTGTCCATGAATTAAATAAAAACTAAGGTTGTGTGACATGCGTGAGAAAAGTTTTATTTGCCGTCATTTCGCCTGTCGTAACATGCGGTTCCTGAACACATCATAGAGAGCTTATAATATGTGTATATATAAAGCAGTGTATGTAACTGTACATAATTAGGCATTAAAACACTCGTGGATGTTTTTATGAACCCACACTCGTATTTTAAAGCCTTTCATTATGAACAGTCACGTAAACTTACTATTTACGAAACAATTATTTTTATCATGTACTAGGCAATCAAAGAACTGTTGGATTATATGCGAGCGGATACAGTGAACATAATGATCCTGTCGAACAAGCATTCGACGCCGATTAGCTATGACCTAAAAGAAAAGTGGTTTGGCACCGAATACCATCGCAAAGGTATGTAAAAATATAATAGGTAATCATCATCGTTGTATCCGACTATCTTTATTTTTGTAACGGTTACCATGCTGGACTGCCACGCACATGTCTCGGGTTCGATTCCCATGCCGGGATGAATATTTTTGAGGCTTTTATCTCGTGAGTTTTGGTGTAATTTGTGATTGTCTATGTGTGAGTGTGTGTCCATGGCACCCGCGATACAGGGCTTTCGTAGTTATTCTATAAAAAATATTGAGATACATTTAGGTTTTGTGTTTTATTTATTACATGGGAAGTAAATGTAAAACTAAGTCCCTACTGACTAATTTTGAATAACAAACATATGTATGAGACCCGAGGGAATAATTGTTGATGACATGTTTACTTTACGTTATATGTGTTGCCATGTACCACTAATGACATGTTTCTTAGCACGGTATGATTTGTTGTTATTCTCCCGATATTTCGGAAAAGTTACACGCTCCATGGTCTCAAGTTGACTTACCAGCGGTAGATGAGAGTCTTAAGAACATACTATCTGTCTACCCTCTTTCGCTGTCGACGACTACCTTCATCTCGATAACTTGTGATGTAACCTGTAATTAGTGATAATAAATTAGTGAATAATCAGGAAGTCAATCTATGTAAAAGATTGAGTATAGCTGGCCGAAAACAAACCTATCACAAACACGAATTTCCGAATCTCATTATTCCGGACATGGTTCGACTTTTTCTCATTAACGCCATTAGTGTTTTTTACACAGAAATATCTTATAGCAGAAGTGTCGTTTGTCCGAAAAACTATTATCGCAATAATTATATAATATGTATTCTTGTGGCAGAAGTTTGTTTGGTCAATTCATATTTATCCTACTGTCGGTTTTCCATATTCTGTAGTTTAGATTTCTGAATATACGTTTCGACAAAATAATTTTTCTTCGTAGATAAAAGCAAATGAATCCAAAAGTACAACCCCAGGGCAGGATCAAACCTGGGTGCGTCCCCCTCTAAGTTAATTAGAAAAAGCAGCACAAGCCGAGCGAGCGAAGCGACCGTAGTGCCAGAAGTGAATTTGTTTGCATTTCCGAACATGCTTTAAACAATTATCTTAGTTTTTGAATGAAATAATTTATAAACTTCATTTATCGTTTATCATCATTGATTTGAATCCGATGTGAAAACAAAAAAATATGTATTATGGATATCGTTTTTTATACAAAATATTAAATTCTATACATTAGTCAAATGAATTGTTGGGGAAATGAGAATCGGGATACAAATAACTTGTCAATGTGTCAAAATAGTGACATATTGAATGGTGTACCTTAATGATAAAAATCGTGACGTAAATTCGGACAAATGAAACAACATCCTCACATTCAATAAAATTTAATTACAATAATTAAAGCGACATCTCTAGTCAGCTGCTGGCAGCTGTAAAGGTACCTGGTTGAGTGAAGAAATATATTTCTCACAGGCGGCGCTACGGCAAAAAGGTCGTTAAAAAACCATAACAAAGGTCTGCAACAAGCGCGTAAAAAATTCGTAAGGTCCGCTGGTTCGTTTCGTGGCTTAGTTGGCATAACGGTTTACTAGGAGACGCTGGTTCGAATACAACCGGATCGAAGGAATTCGTTCTAAGTTTTCGATCTTTGTATTAATAATTGAAACTAAATCTTCAATAAAAGCCGAAAGGTTTTCGGAGAAACACAATTCTGTATATCATGTTTCTGGCCTGTGATAGGCAACCTGGCCGAAACTCTCCGTAGTGGCGACCGTGTTCTACAGTGAGAGCTACTTGTATTAATTTTACATTAAATATTTTATTCTAGATATCCCAAAGCAATGGCTTGACAAATGGGCAAGAGTCAACCCATACATGACTCTACATCTTCCCAATAAGAATGTCTACATCACTACGGACTTCAGCTTGATTCATGGTGATCAAAAGTACCTGACAGCAGCAGATGAATTATCTGTCGATCTGAAAGAAAGCACGGGCAAAGAGATATACCAGCGTTCTGAAGCAACTGAGTCAGAATCCGTTACCTTTACAAAGGGGGATCTAATTGCCACCGTTAATGAGTTTAGGTATGTATTCCTAATTAACAATCCTTTTAAGCCACAAATTGGACGACAGTGAGTGACGGCGGAGTGCCGACAGCATAGTGGCCTGTTTTTGAGGTCAGCGAGCACATCGCTTTTGCGGCGGTAATGTGACGTAACGAGAGTGTGGCGCGATGGCAGCACATTAAGTCGGATTTACAATTGCGTGATGTATCGTATCGTGATGCGTCAGAACTGTATGGGTTTCATACATTTAATTAGTGTCTTGCAATCTAACGGCTTGTGTTGTATGTATGAAACTGATACCGTTTTGACGCGTCACGACACGACACGTCAGACAAATATAAATCTGGCTTCAAGTTACTCAAAGACGGATCTTGTTCCGTTGCACTGGAGACGATATTCGAACAAAAATATATAGCTTGATGACTGTTGAGTGTACAAACTATGACGTGACCTTTTTATGGTATCTAATTCTTTCATTTCAATATGAGTGATTATGGTCGCAAGAAGAGATGTACACGTACTACAAACAAAGGAAGCATAAAGGCGGGTTTCGCCGACATTACGAAGACCAAAGACAAAATCCTGATGGGATCTACGATAATGCTAGAATGACCATGGAAATGTGTAACTATATTCTTGTAAATATCAAGCCGGAATTGGAGTCACACTAATTATGAGCGAATTTTATCTCTATTCTTCTCTTTATAGTGATTAAGAATCCTTCCATTTATACTATTTCTAAAACTGCTGAAATTTCCTCTGGCGACATGGTGTGGGTAAGCAACAAGACGGCATTATAACTATTCGAACGTGCATTCACCGCTCAATTGGAGCACGACTCTCGTGTACCGTCGCCTGCGCCGCTGCCGTCGAGAACAACAATTCGACGGTGGAAATTTGAAATGTCGTAAGGAATATTTTGTCGTAAGGTCATTTTCCTTTACGACATTTCATATTTCCACCATCGATATGCAAACTTAGGCATTTTGATCAAGCCGAGCAAGCCGCAAAACGCGGCGCTGTCGCCATCGCGGCGCCGCCCGCTGTTGTCCAGTTTGTAGCTTTAAGTACTAGATATAATATATATATATATATATATATATATATAAATATAAATATAAATATAAAGTTCATATATAAATATAAAGTTCTCACTAACTCAGCGTAGGCGTGGGCCAGTGTCAATTTCGAAGAGTGTAGTTAGTCAATATTGATCGAAAACGCCAACGTTAAGGCAGCAGTGAGGTATTTCTTTTTCGAAGAACCTCTTCGACGATGTCAAATTCTTGCGGCGTATCCGTAAACATGATTATAATTAAAAATGAAGCTATTTAGTTTTCATTTTTTACTCTTTATATTGAATTGTTCCGGAATTTCAGTGAAGTGGAGGTTATTATACACTCTATATGTATCATAATTATATATAATGAAGTACACATGTAACATATTTTAAAATTCAAGCTTTAGAGATATCTCAATTTTACGGAAGTTGCCGATTGTATTGTTTATTACAACGAAAATAAAAAAATAAATTATTTCATATTTTAGATTCCTTGCTCGCGAATATTGACCTCTTTTGCGAATGAAAATGTTTACTTAATTGTATAGCAATAGCGTTATTATTTTGTGTGACATTGTATATTTGAATTATTGAAGTTTTTATAATCAAACAAAGTTATCATCATCAATTCAAAATTTACAACGTTAACAGCTTAGAATATTGTCAGTGGCTACATAGATTTTCAAGCAATTGCTAAACGACATTTTCCGTTTCATAAATATTGAACTGTAATACTAATGAAGTATACATTGCATTGAATTTTTCAGCTATTTCGTGATTTCATATAAAAAAGGTAAACGTATCGTTACAGGTTGGACCAACCGAATTTATTCCGCAAAAACCGTCACATGGAGTTGTGGTACAAGCCTGACTTTAAATTCCGCTTCCCCACTGCGCTTCTCTACTTCTACTTCATCACGCCTCTCAGCCTAAAATCACCGAGAGAGTAAGATGTTAAGAAAAACCTTATAAGAATAGGCAAACAAAGTGCCTTGTTAATTGCCTCCGTGGCCGAACGGTTTTCATCGCTTTCGCCGGTTCGATTCGCGGGCCGGGAGAAATGTTTTTATTTATATTTGCTATATTGCTAACAGCTGCGAGGTTGTTAGTATTTTACATATAACTATGATGTATGTATGTAAACACTTTACAACATAACAAAATTACAATTTTTTTAGAAAGAAATAAAACGTTACGTTTTGACGCTTTATGTTTATTATGTCAGATTCGCAGAATGCGAGATTCTCAAAATACCAAATGTCTGAAGGCTCTGAATAATCCCAAGATTTCAAAAGGGATCCAGGATTCAAAAGGGAGGGAAAGGGGAGGGAATAGATAAAACGATAAAAGAAGATGGCCAAAACATGATATAAAACTCCACTGAATTAGCGCAATACCAGCCGGTTGGGGGCGTTAACTAGAAAATCAGTATGTTTTAATGGTTTTAGACCTTTTTTAAAATTGCGTAATAAACATCTATTTGCATTGTTTCCAGAGCATGCCTTCTCGATCTTTGGACTGACGTGCTGCAACAGGGCCTTAAGGTAATAAATTCATATTAATTTATAGATAACTAATTAATAAATAAATATAGATATACTCCAAAATAATTGTAATTTTTTTTCTAAACCGACTTCAAAAGTTCGTAAAATTTCATCTATTTGCCTAGTTTTATTGTAATCGTCACTGGAAAATGCGCAACACCTGATTCATCACCTTAGAGGTGGAATGTGACTTTTCTTAAATTTAAATGGGACCAATACTGAGGTACCCTCTTTCCAACAAAAAAAGAATCCTCAAAATCGGTTCAGAAATACCGGAGTAATCGCGTAAATTATACACAAAACAAAATACAGTCGAATAGAGAACCTCCTCCTTTTTTGAAGTCGGTTAATAATGCAGTATTTTTTTAAACTTCTCAGTGATTTTCCTTTTTTATTTTTTGTCTAATTTGAAAATAAAAAAAATAGTCTAATGTCATTACATTCATTGTTTGAATTTCCTATACAGGCCTTGTACTCTAGTTCTCCGTCCGACATCCCGAAACAATTACTGTCAAATGAGTAATGCTCAACCAATTTAAAAGACGCTAGATGCGAATGAAACTTGGATGACATTGCCTTTTAATTAACGCACACACTCAACATAGCCCCGCACTAGGGAAACCCTGTGTCGCGGGTGCCATGGACACACACATAGACAACCACAAATTACACCCAAACTCACGAGAGAAATAATGTAGGCCATATAAATATTTCTCCTGGCCCGGGAATCGAACCTGGGACCTCTGCGTGGCAGTCCCCTGTCAATGATAACCGTTCGGCCACAGAGACAGTTTTGGGTCGAGTATTACTTATTTGAAAGTAATTATTATTGTTGCGGATGAATGTCGGACAGAGAATGAAAGTAGACCCCCAGGTTTGTCGAATGATTCAAAGTTGATTTTGCTTTCTTGTGGATTTCGTAAACTTCAGTTAAAAAGTTTTTTATTTATTAAAGTGTGTTCAACAGTAATAAGTATAACACTTCTAATTTTTTAATTTTGCTTCGGCTTTGTTTTCAAAATTTTAAAAAGAAGCAAAATTGTTTAATTACATATTTATAAACGTTGAGTAAGGCTAAGTCGATGTTAAAAGACGTTAATTTTATTGCCCTTTTATGCCTAATTCTTATTTATTTAAATATAAACGTTACTATTTTATTTTTTAACTTTTTTTCTAATAAAGTTTTGCAGACACTGGTGGCTTGCACTAATTGATCCGAATTTAAACTGTCTTCTTTATTTCTATATTTCTTAACCACAAGAAGATATAATTGCCCGTGGTCCATCCAGGTGAACCAGGAAGGTGGTCCACGGGCAAGAAGCATTTTAATTTAATTTAGATAAAATAAGATGACAATAAACGTTATGCATTTTTATAGGAAGAAGTGTATCCGGCGAATATGGCGGACTTAGCACACTCTCTGTACGTTGCTGATAAAGGATTGACGTTAAAAATTAGTGGGTACAGTCAAAACTTACACGTAAGTACATTTCAATAATAATAATACTGCCGTCCACAGACTAAAACGCGGCTAAGTGGCAAAGTGGTCAAATATCCGTTTTAAATAGCAAAAAGTAGAGCACAAAATTTTCTTTTAAAAACAGTTAAAATTAGTTAATGTGTTTCAAATTCAAAAACGATGCACAGCTGAAATTTCATTAAACAATTTCAATATTCTGAAAACGGGATTATAGTTTTTATGATATCTCAAAAAATGATTTTGTCATTTAGCCGCGTCTTAATAAATAAAATTAAAATTAAAATAAAAAAAAAACAAAATAAAAATAAAAATAAAGTTAGCAGACGGCAGAATACCAATAATTTCTTTTAGTTATTATTTAGGTATAAATTATATATATCCTCAATACTCTCACCATCAGAGGACCACTTACTTGACTATAGCAAAGGTACCTGGAGACTCATCGCAAGCTCTGCTTAGTTTGAGCTCCAGTCATGCTGGTTCTTCTTCCATACGAAGAATAAATTTTAAAGACGACAGCACCATCTAGTTACCACAGGCGATATTCTTACGAAAGAAAAAATGCGTTCCGTAATATAAAAATTATATTTTAGTAATAATGTACATACTTAAAAATAATTATGAATAATGTTTTCTTTCACAGAAATAAAAATATATAACTATTAAGTATTTTCTATGAAAGAAAAGTCATATATTCTCATTTAAAAAAAAATGGACCAAAATTTTGCTATCTGTCATGGCTGCGCTGGGGTTACATATCAGCAATCAGAAATGACATTTTCCAGAAATAACGTTTGGTCGAAATTTCATAACCTCGAAAGTAATTTTCAGAGGAAAATGTTTTTTCCTTTAAACCTAACAACCTAACCGAACCGAACCTAATCGTGTCTTTGCGATAAACATTCAACATATCTTGAAAGAACAACTGTTTCGTTGTAATTCGGTTTTCTGAGTAATGAAAATTCGAACAAACGTTATTTCGGACAAAAAAATTTTCGACTTTGTGATAGGTTACCCTGCGAGGGCTGTGTAATAAAATTCTAATATGGCTGTGGCTGGCTGCCATTGTACATTGTGTGCTATACACTATAATATCAAGTAAATACACGTGTCCCTTTAATTGTAAAGATGGCTATCTATAAGTACTTATACTCATCTATGACTCCAGTCAATCCAGCCATGCGGGAACATAATACATCGCTTAAAGTTTAAGTAATAATTATGTATCTCTAACGTAATTTTCCTTTGCTTTGTATTGTGGAGATTAATGGATGCTGGTAAGCAATAACGTGTCAACATGATCGTAATTTTGCGAAAATGGCACTTAACGAATTTTCGTTGTTATTGATTGTTCTAAAATTTTATTATGAAATTAAAACTTTTGCTGTTGTGCTTGTTGTTGTTGGGGAATTATAGTAATATATCACAACAATCCATCATTCCTGTACGGCTATCTCGGTACGGAGATGTCACGCTTTATGAAGGTCTCGCGCAAGTCGCGCCTTGTCGTGCCAGCCCTACTGAGATGACAACAGCAAAAGTTTCCATTTTTAACCGACCTCAAAAAAGGAGGAGGTTCTTTATTTTTATATGTAAGTTATGTTATTTCTGTGTGAACCGATTTTGATGATTTATTTTTTTGTTGGAAAGAAGGTACTTCAGCAGTGGTCCCATTTAAATTTGCATAAAATATTCCACCTTCAATGATGACAAAGTAGGGGATGAATCCGGTTTCGCGCACTTTCCGGTAACCGATTTCAATAAAACTTGGCTAATAGATGTAATTCCACGAACTTTTGAGGTCGGCAGAACAAACAACGAAAAAATCTTTAGCAACCATTTTTGCAAAACTATGATCATGTTGGTTGACACGTTATTGCTTACCAGCATTCAAATGAGGATATATTAAATATTTAAAAAACGTAGCTGCAGAGTAACTTGTGTCATTAATAGATTTAGGGGTTACTTTGCGGAAATCCATGATAATAAAAATCAAAATAAATTGCTTTGCATGTGTTGACTTTTTGTCATGTAGTTAACTTTACCACCCACTTTCCCCTCAAAATTCATAAAATGCTTCGCTCGAACATCGAACAGTGTACATCTCCTGCGGATGCCTATAGAGAGGCGAAACACGTGTCGGGTATATTTTTAGTGGCGGTGTTTTTATTTTATTTTATTAAGTTTTAGTGGAGGGAGAGTGCGAAAAGTAATTGCATGAAAAAAATATATTGAACACACACACACAGCTATTTTGCACAATTTACCTCTAATCTTCAGTGGGTTTACGGAGTAGCCATTTACTTCCAATTTTTATTTTTGGAACTTGAGTAATCAATATGAAATTGTGAACCATGAACCAACTCGAACGTAGTCTATACAATTGGTTCGATAAGTAAAATATGTTCGACACTGTGCTTATTTGTTACAGTTGCTTGTGAATATAATAGCAAGTGAGATGCGGATATCGACAGACAATCTGACCGAGCCCATGTTCACGGCTGTGCGTGAAGTTCGTGCCCGAACATATCACAATGTTCTTCTGAAACCGCACAAACTTGCCAAGTACGTAAAATGTGAACATTATAGACGAACACAATGAATTTGTGAAAGTTTTCGCACATTGGAGAAAACTGTTTTTTTTCCTACAATAATATCGATACAGCCTTGCATATTGTACAGATTATGAATGGACATGAACAAATCGAGTTCTTAGGTTTTATCGATTGTTATGTATACAAAATGAAACTATTTTTTTTTATTTAAATCGCGTGCAAGTATTTGTTTTTCCATAAATACCAAAATTATCGGGCCCTTTACAGGTCCCATGGCCGGGTGCGATTCGTAATATATAACAACAAATGACATATTTTTAGTCGGTATAACGCTCAACACATACAATTAATTTATGGTATACAGACATTAGACATATTCTTGCATGATATAAAGGTCACTGGGTATAATAGACGATTGCTATAACAACTTTCAACCTAATATACTGATGGCATAATGTTCATTTTATATAAACAATTCAGGTCTAACATTCACTGAATATAATGTATTATTGGTATTGGTGCAACGGGCTAGTTTCCGCAACTCGACGTCAAGGCGCCTATTTTGCGTGAAAACTTAACTTATATAATTTTTTTTTTTTTTTTATACTTGACAGGCAAATGACTCCACTCCACCTGATGTTAAGTGGAAAGTGGTATATAATGTATTATAAATATAATTTCAGTGGTGTTTAGGTGCAACGGTGAATGAACCGAATTTGTTTGCATTTCCTAGTTGGTTCGACCTCCTCCTGTGGGTTTAGGTTAGTATATGACAAAGCTGCCAGAACCGAATTTGTTTGCATTTGCTAGTTGGTTCGACCTCCTCCTGTGAGTTTAGGTTAGGTTAGTATGTGACAAAGCTGCCAGAATCGAATTTGTTTGCATTTGCTAGTTGGTTCGACCTCCGCCTGTGAGTTTAGGTTAGGTTAGTATATGACAAAGCTGCCAGAACCGAATTTATTTGCATTTGCTAGTTGGTTCGACTTCCTCCTGTGAGTTTAGGTTAGGTTAGTATGTGACAAAGCTGCCAGAATCGAATTTGTTTGCATTTGCTAGTTGGTTCGATCTCCGCTTGTGAGTTTAGGTTAGGTTAGTATATGACAAAGCTGCCAGAATCGAATT
>NW_020653711.1:1679325-1694024 GCF_003589595.1 Hyposmocoma kahamanoa
GGTTAGTATATGACAAAGCTGCCAGAATCGAATTTGTTTGCATTTCCTAGTTGGTTCGACCTCCTCCTGTGAGTTTAGGTTAGGTTAGTATGTGACAAAGCTGTCAGAATCGAATTTGTTTGCATTTGCTAGTTAGTTCGACCTCCGCCTGTGAGTTTAGGTTAGGTTAGTATATGACAAAGCTGCCAGAATCGAATTTGTTTGCATTTCCTAGTTGGTTCGACCTCCTCCTGTGGGTTTAGGTTAGGTTAGTATATGATAAAGCTGCCAGAATCGAATTTGTTTGCATTTGCTAGTTGGTTCGACCTCCTCCTGTGGGTTTAGGTTAGGTTAGTATATGCAATTAAATATTCTGTTTAAAGTTTTAATAAATATATATTATCACAAAAAGTACTTAAAGCTATACAAAAACAGTTGCAATGGAATACAAAAAATCTTATCAACATAATGTGGGGCGCTTCAACTATCCGTAAAATGAAATATTGTGTTATATTATGTAATACATTATATTGGTAGTACTTATACCATTTGTTCATTATGTCACTTAATAATTATATCTAATGTTTGTTATACTGAAGGTTTATTATACACTTTGAAAGTAAGCCTTTTGTTGTTATACTTTTTGTTGATTATATACAGTTAGTGATTATATCCTTAGAAATTATATCAAATGTTTTTATACCAAATGAAAATAGATTATTTGTTGTTATATCTTCCATTACACACCCCCTATGGCCACAACTGACTGAGATGTAAAGTTATCAATATATTAGAATATATTAATAATATTAGACGTAACTGGTTGATGAGTTTACCCTCTCAGTTAACCATGGCCATGGGACCCGTAAATGGCCCGAAACTTTGGTTTGTTTAAAAAAACATATTTACGCGATGCAGGCCCAAAAAAATAATTTCATCTCCTATGTACACGAACAAAATTAACAAATTTACTCCTACACACGAAGCAGGGATTACGCCCCTAACCGTATGGTACGATGTGACAATGACTATACTTTTGTGAAGAAGTAATTAAATACTAATTTTTGCAGAGACTTGCGCATGAATGTATTACTAGATCCTTACATATCTCCACGCGATAAGGCAAACATCGTGCAAAATATCACACTAAAAGAACTGAAAGCGTTCAACCGACGACTTCTTGGGAAGATGTATGTACAGGTTAGTATAAAATTTTGATTATTATTATTACCCGACTAGGAAGATACAGTGTTTCCAGATGGTTACATTACTTACATTTTTCGTAACTTTAGACTCGCTCGCGTAATACGTAAGTAACCTGTGTTTTTTAAACAAGATATAATCATATCGTCCATGACAACTAACGTATATTATCTCAGAATTGCTTTATGTTATATTAATATTACCTATTTAATTTCAAAGCGACAGTGTTGTCCTGTCACTTTGAAGTTAAATCGTATACGAATGACATACAAATATAGCGAAATTTTGGAGAAAAATTATTATTATAACGCAATTTTGAGATAAAATATAATATAACGCAATTTGTGAGATAATACTATGTTAGTTGTCAAGTGCGACATGTGACTTTATTATACTATGAATACAAATTATGTTACAATTTAGTATAATAAAAACCCAATTGTTTACAGGTTTTGGTACAAGGCAACCTAGCATGGCACGATGCTATCAAAATAGCAGAAAAGGTTCAGGACACTATTAAATGGGAGCCCATCACTTCAGAGGAGTACCCTGAGGTATTTATAAGAGGATTCAAAGTTAAACAATGATTATCTTGATAAACATAACTTGGTGTTGGGGTCACATTAAGGTTAACGTCTAACGCCCATTATCGCAACAAATGAAGCGTAAAAATACTCCCTAAAAATGGTGTGAAGTAGAGGTTCTACCTAAGATCCAATGCCAATAAATTATGCGTTGAAAATATCATTCATCAATCCAAGATGGAGGTTGAATTGTTATTATATTAATCTTTTGCACTTAACCGAAGCAAAATCAATACTATAACCACACCAGTAGCAGTAGAGGTCCTTGTGAAAGAGTTCGTCCACGGAAGTACTGCCACCTTACCTATTTCTGCCGCCAAGCAGTAATGCTCACATTGCTGCGTTCCGGTTTTCAAGGGTAAGGGTGTTGGTGAAATTACAGGCACATGGGACACTTATCAACTTACGTGTCAGGGTGACGGGCGCAGTGGCAGTGCCCCCGCGATATAAAGCTCTGAGTGCAACTGCTATGGACAGCCGTGTCGCTTAGCACCAGGCGCACAACTTGTTCGAGCCGTCACTTGGAATCATAAAAAAAAAGAAATAAACAGGGTTTAGTTTGAAAACAATTTAAAAAATTCGAGCGCTTTTTCATTTGACCACTCCATACTTGAATCGTCGCCGAACGACACGTGCAATCCTGTTGCGCTCATGCGGAACACTAATTAATGTCAGTGTGGCCACTACACACATTAAACAACGCAATAAATCTCTTTGATATGCCAAAAAGACCGAGCTGTCGTGTAATGCCTAGTGAATACCGTAGTAAAATTATCGCGATGAGTCGTGACTACAACTATGCTTAGTGTGATATTAAAGCCATTAAACCTTAGCGTGGCCGTAGCATAACAAATTAACTTAATATTTATAAAATTAATTAAAACAATAAAATAATAATATAATTATTTGTTCAGACAACACAATTTTTTTAAAGGTCCAATAGTGTTAGTAACTCACAAATACAACTTGAAGACTAGGTTAGTGGTAATAATAATAAATAGTTGCATAAAAATTTAATTATAAAAAAGTGGTAGCCGACTCTCAGATCTCTCACCCGCATCCAGAGCCAATCTCTTGTGAGACTACTCAATCAGCACCAGGTCTGGTAGGTAGATAGCTCATATCTATTATGTATGACCTGTAAAATGCAATGCAAAGCAATGAGGTTGTCTTTTTGCGGATAATGGCATTGAAACCATCAACCCTCGCCTCTGCAAACATGGTAGACGCACTTCAAAAGCGGGGCAGTCCCATCAACATTTTAAACCCATTATTGTATGTGACTCGTAGGGCTTTAATCGATTTTTTAGTATAACTGAACCGCAGGTTGCTCGTGTAGAACGATTGGCAATAGTAAAATGCTACCGATTTTTCTTCGTGTTTATAATTTTTAGTCAAAAATGCAAGAGACAAGACTATGAATCACCATTACCATACCCAAAACTCACTCCCATACGTTAGTGCTGGAACCAATACAGCATTATGTACCACCATTCGTTCCTTCTCAGATAAAAAATAATAATTAAGATTTGAAAAAAAAATCTAAACAAGCTAACTTCACATATTCCAGCTAAAAGTGCACCAGCTGCCGAAGGGCGAGAAGAAATTGCGTATTCTGAGTCTGAACCCAGCGTCGACTAACAGCATCGTAACCAACTACTATCAAGGCGAGACCACTACGCCCCAAGATACCGCTGTGCTCGAAATACTCACTGTAAGCATTATTTTGTCCACAGAAGAAAAAACAATGGAAGTGCCTTAAGCCTCAATTACAATCAGAACGGCTGTCGCTTAAATTCACGCTATCATTCTTGATAATGATTAATCGTACTTTCTAATTTAAAAAGATGTGACAAATTCTGGAGTGTTAATATAATTTAAACTTTACCCACTTGGCATATCGTTAAAAATTCTACCTATTATTGCAAGTTACGACGTTTTGAAATTTCATTCAATTTACTGCCATCTAGCGGCAACAGCTGAACAACGACGAACGATTAAAGACTATTAGCGATCTCCCAAAAAAAAATCCGCAATGTTGCAGAGGTATAAACGAAAAAATATAAATATAAAAATAATATATAAAAATATATAATATATATATATATATATATAAGATATAATATATATATAAAAAGAGGTAAAACCAAAGATCTGCAACAAGCACATAGAGAATATAGTAAGGTCTGCTGACTCGTTCCGTAGCTCAGTCGGGAGAGCGATAGGCCGTGTTAGGCGAAAGTGTCGCTGGTTCCAAGTCCGGCCGAATCGAAAGAATTTTCTTTGGGTTTGTTTAATCTCTGTATCTATTACACACTCATCAAAAATATCCAGGGATCAAGCACGTTTTTGTCAATTGCTGAATATCATTTTTTTAAATTAATTTTTTGTAACACCATCGGTTTTTTTTTTGGTAAATTTGACAATTTCATATAAATAAATAATAAATTTATATAGATATTTTTACTTAATGTTAATAGGGTAATCAAATATTTAAAAAAATACCTCGATTCTTAAACACTTTTAATGTGTGTATTTTTTGCAAAACGGTTCTACTTTTAGTCAGGTGTTCGTGCCTTGTTGAAATCACTTCATATATTTCAAAGTAAAATAACTTTTTCTCAAACATGCTCGGAAATGTTTCCATTGCTTTCAAAAAACGAACACGGAAAGTTTGTCATTTATAGACTGGGCGACTTCTTCCCGGCAGAAAAACAACTACAGCCAACTGCCAGGGTTTTTTTAAAAAGGCGGTAAAATAAACTAAAGCGCTTTGGTATTCTTTTCTGTTTTTTTCTGGCCTTTTTTCTATGTTCGTCGCGAAAATAAGTTCTAACAAGAAGAGCGATAACGAAAATGCCTGCAAATACTAATTTTTAATTTTTTTTTTTTTTTACTTTTTCTTTTATACATCTTCTTCTGTTTAGTCGTCTATTATTTCCTCACATTGTTTGAGAAAGTCACTACATAAGCCTCGGCGGGAATGGGGATTACTTGATTTGAATTAACACAAGGCCTCGCGCTCGGCCTTTTAACTCTTACTCGCCTAGCAGTTTCTTACTTCCCGATCTCTGCAATAATATACTATTACAGATGTTAATGGAGGAGCCAGTATTTGATTCTCTTCGAACCAAAGAGCAGCTGGGCTACAGCGTATATAGCATGATGCGGTATACGTTCGGCGTCCTCGGGTTCTCTGTCACAGTCAACACGCAGGTTGATAAGTTCAGGTATGGTAAGAGTAAATAATTTGGAATGCCCAGAATACGGCACTTTACCAGTTTTGCAAGTAAAGAAATACTTGAATTGATTACAAGGTTAGCTGTAATAAAGCTGCTTGTGATAGTGTTCGTCCAAAGAAATACTGCCACCTTACCTATTTCTGTTTTGAAAGGCAGGGAAATTATAGGCACATGGGACTTGTCGACTTATGTCTCAAGGTGACGGGCGTAGTGGCGGTGTCCCTTGGATCTTTGCGTTTTAAGGCTCTGAGTGGCACTGCAACCACTGCTATAGACAGGAATGTTGCTTACCACCAGGCGCACAACTTGCTCGTCACATCACTTGATACGATAAAAAAAACGAATGTTTCCAAGTAGTTCATTCTAGAAATAATAATAGAAATCCTTTCCACAACAAGCGCTATTCGAGCGTTTCTGTAAAATTTTATCTCCAGTCACAATTTATCGATAAAACTATCGACTACAATTACATGCCTATTAAAATTTTGCTAAAAATGACAACCCTGCTGACGTAAAATGACGTTCACCTAGAAAATAAATTGTGAAGTATTTTTACAACGCTCTTATTTGCATGTTTGCAGTGTGTCACACGTAGACACGCGCGTCGAAGCGTTCTTAAAGAAGTTTGCACGCGACATGCGCCGTCTTAACGAAAAGACGCTCAACTCTACTAAGCGCAGTCTCATACAGTTGAAGAATACTATCGACTACGAACTCAAGGAGGAGGTAAGTTATCTCTCTCTCTCACTCTAACACGTTGCTATATTATTAGAAAAATAGAAATATGCGTCGTCATCGAGACATATTAAATGGCACTATCCAAAGACATATGAAAATTATTGCAGCTCCCACAGGGGATGGGAACTTGCAAATTAGCGAGTTACTACATTTATCAGACACGGAATCGGCTTGAGTCAGCCAGAAAAGCTCTTTATGTCCATGCAATAAGGGCGAAAAAACGTGAAGAAAAAGCGGAACTTTTCTCAATGGCTCAAGTCGTTTCGATAAGTGTGACGACATCCTTATGGAATATTCCAATACGCGCTTTTCTATTATATAAATTTTATTTATTTGTTTATTTAGGAAAACATACAATTGTAAGACATAAATATAAAATATCTAGAATCTATAATAATGATGACTTGGTTTGTTTAAATAAACAAAAATATACGATTTTGATCCGAAAAATAAGTTTCATTGGCAATGAATGTAAAATCTTTGCTTGCGTAACCAATGGAATATCACTTTAATGTATGTTTATTTAGGAAAACATACAGTTATAAGACATAAATATAAAATATCAAGAATCAGCCGTGACCATGGGACCTAGAAATGCCTTGGTTTGTTTGAATAAACAAATATACGCGATTTTGATCCGAAAAATAAGTTTTAATTTGCAATGAATGTAAAATCCTTGCTTGCGTAACCAATGGAATATCACTTTAATGTATGTTGTTGTGTTATCAAATTTTACTGTGATAAATACATTATTTTATAAAATTTTCATTACTCTTAGAGAACGTATGTCTTCGAGTATTTTAATAATCAAGTTATATTATACGAATATATGTATTTTTTTCACCTGGGATAATATGAGCAAATCTGAAACTACGGATTTTCCCAAGTTACTAAAAGAACACACTGTATAAATAAAAAGAAAAACTTATTTTGCAGGTTGAGAGGAATTGGAGGGAGATTGTGAGCAGAGAATACCAGTTCAATCGACAATACAATGAGGTAAGATAAAATTTGTGTTATAAATAACTTTCAGACACCATTATGGCCCTGTTCTTAACTAGAGACATTAGTAAATAAAAATTACGCATAGTATTAATGGTTTTTAACGACTTTTTTGCCATAGCGCGTGTCTGTGAGAAATCTATAAAAGTTATCGAGTTCTTAGGTTTTAAAGAAGAAATCTATAAAAGTTTTTCTTCACTCAGTCAGGTTTACAGCACCTTTACAGCTACCAGCGGTCGACTAGAGATTAATAATTGTTATATTAAGTATAATAATTGTTATATTAAGTTGATTGGATATCATGATGTTTTATTGCTATTATTTATATTCAGCTACTTTTTAAAAAATTCCTTCACTAGTTTCTTATATTTATTAATACAAAGATCGAACCGTAAGAAAGGATCGAAGGAATTCGATCCGGCTGGAGTCGAATCTGCACGGCAGGGCAGTGTTTCCATTATGTCGTGACTACATATAGTCGTGCAGTTTAAAGTGTCGTGGCTTGTATATTTAAATGAAGTTGTTTCACATTATAGTAAAACATGATTAACTGTCGTTCACGAATTTTTTTTGACGTTACGAGGACAGACTGTCGTGATAATGGGAAGAGCTAGCTAGTCGTCCTACGATAAATAAAATGTCACGATAAAAATGTGACGACAGATAACCGTAGCTTCAAACGATTCTGTCGTGCAAACGACAAGGCAGCTACCATGAACCGATAAATTGTCGTTAAGATCTAGTTGAAACAGCTAGACACGACAGTCGTTCAACGATAAAATAAACGTCCACGACGCAGTCACGACAAATAGTCGTGATATGGGATCAGGGTAGACGCGACAGTCGTCCAATGATAAATAAAACGTTACGACATAATGGGAACGCACCCTTAAGCATGCCTGAAGTTACATATGTATAATGGCTTTGCAGGCAGATGCCATCGAACGCGTCACGTTAAATGATATCAAACTATGGGTGGATGACCACTTCCCTTGCGGCAACAGGCAACACTTGAAAAAGTTATCTGTGCAGGTAATATATTTTTTTTTATTTTATATGACAGCTCAATATTGAATGATATAATGTTTTAGAAAACTCGTACAGTATAACTTTTTTTAATATATATTTTGGTAGTTTCATGTTTCGGCTGTGGTCGGATTTCTATCAGTTGCTTTTTACACTTTGTGCAGACTGGATGCACATACATAATTGACTTGGAAGTATATATCGATACCTCACACATAAGTTGTTGGAAGCCACAAAATAACATTTTTTCTTTTTAACTTAAATATATCCTTTTTTTATAGTCTGTCTTTGAATCTGACGGATAAGGATCCACGATAATTACTGTTTCGTTACCAGCAACAAATTTCTTACCTATACAGAATATAATTTGTACTCTTGTCAACCATTTTTACTTCACACTGTTTTGCAACATGTATCTAAAAAATAGATTGGATACTTCTTAACCAACAAGATTTTGGTTATAATAATGCTTCATAGCACAAGAATAATGATATAACTAAATAAACTTTACAAGTAATGTGCAAGTCGGAGATGTACTAGGGACTACACAAACTCGACATGTTTTCTTTTTTTTGCTGTCATGCTGATATTAGGTTGGAATAGCAGTTTTTGCAATTCACTGTCTTTTGATTCAGTTGGATGCTGAAAACATATTATTATTATCTTTATATTTCATATTGCGCAGCTTGACTGTGCGTTTGACACAGTAGTGCTAACAGTGAAAAGAAAGACAAAGTGTTGTTTTATACAGGCTTATCAATTTACTTCAAAGTGATCTTCACAACAATAAATAGTGTAAACTTTGAAATATCTCATGTTTATTTCACGACACCACTAAACAAAGATCTTGTTTGATTTATTTTTTATTTATTGAACCATTCTCGTAGGTATGAACAAAGCACTTTGAGTATTCCATAGTTATGTTATATTTGATATTTTGTTGTATTCCATAGCTGTGTTATATTTGATATTTTGTCTCCCGGCAGCGAAATTAAAAGTTGCAAAGATAGTAAGGTTATGTTTATGTTTACAAACGTTGATGAAGTGACATTTAATTTTTTTTGCGTTTTTGCTTTGCATTACGCACGGACAAAACATTATAGAGCCACTGATGATGTCATTGAATGTCATATAAAGGTCAATACTATTTTTTGAAAAGTAGGCATAAAGAATCTCAACGTAATATTGACAAATACATAGAAAATATTAATCAGCAACCTTATTCCTCGAAATGAATTTTGTAACAGAGAGTTTGAAAAAAAATGAACAATGCCCATTTGCACAAAATAATGACACAACCATACCATACAAAGCGAAAATGACGGACTAAGCTCAGATGGGTCTTTCGAGATCCAAAGTTGGCCTATAGAGACACGTCAGACGCTAATTAACCACTTCTACTGTATTTATTGTTCTGTGGTTATTCCCATTGTTTACAATTTGGACATTGCATTTGGTTCGTACTGTAGTGGCTTTTTTATTCCATAAGTATATTAGTATTTTTTTTTCTATACAGGTAATGGGTCACAAACCCGGCTCGGACACGACAGCGGCGGATGTTCGAAAAGAGTACTCTCTGACGTACCTCGATGCGCGACAACCCGTAGGCGACACATCGGAAAATAATGCCGATTTCATCAGCGACATTAATTCGTTCAAGCTCAATTTGCCCTACTTTGAAGTACCACGAGTCGAGTTGGATCAATGCTGATCTCGATAGCAGCATGCATTCTGTCTATCTATGGATGTATGTGTAGTCAATTACGTAAATAACAATAGACGTATCGTTTGAAAATGGAAAAGGTCGGTATGTTGTTAATGACTTTGTCTTGGTTATGTAAAAGTACCAGACTTAGTCTTACATAGCAACTATACATTATGAAAAGTTTATAATTTTTGTATTAACGTTAGTGTCCACTATATTTTTAATAGAAATAAAAAAACACGCACAAGGTGATAAAGTAGTTATTCCACCATGACGAAAAAAGTGTATACAATTTAAGAATTATTTCTTATTTCCGCTTAGCAAAAATAATTAAATTCTATTTTTTTTTTCTAATTTTTTTGAAGGCTTAATGGACCTAAGGACCTAGGGGACCTAATAGGCTTGAGCATAATGTCTATTTTTTCCCATATTGGCCTGCACCACATTTTTTTAAAATAATTATATTTTTATAAAAACATTACAAATGTAACATTACAAATGTTACTTGGAGGAGTGCTTTTGTTATTGATTCTATATCTTGTTTGATATCTTTTGCAAAAATTTACGTGATTGTTTAAATACAGGTATTATTACAGTGACGTAAAAACGCATGCGCGTTAAATGACTTGTGAACTGATGTATTATACACCAAAGCTGTAGTGAAATTCATAAATTATACTGTAATCATTTACAATACTAATTAACTTTTACCGTCTATTTTAAGATGTATGTTCAATATTTATTGTATTTATGACAATATAACCTACGAATAACTAACATTGACTCTGTTTGTGGTAAAACATGAATGAAAGAAAGGTACTTTATATTGGACATGTTGTACGAAGTTGTATTTATTACAGGTACACTTCTACAACTCCCTTTTTATATGCTACAATGACGCTATTTTAAGAATAATGTGCTCAATATTTATGTAAGAGTGACCATGATTGTTGTGAAAGTAGTAAAGTTTTGTATCTAACGATTTCTGGACTTAATATCTAGTTTACAACTATTAACCCGTTTAAAGACAGTAACGGCGTTTACTGTGAAATTAAATATCAGAATATGAAACCAACTACGGGCTGTACATTGCGATTTTCAAGTGATTTCTATGTAATGGCCGCTTCTCCATAGAGAAGTATGAACAACGTACTAGCAAAATTCAATGATTTATATTGAAAACTTAAACTGAAATATATACATTGTTCTTAATTTGAACACATTTTTTTAGAAATGTATTGTTCAGTTATTGAGCACTAATATGTATATAAATTCGTATTATTAATTACCTGTGTGAAAAATACCTAATAATTATAAACTATTTAATAAAGAGATAATAAAAAAATATGATTAAAAAATATGGCGCCTCATGGGCGCCTCCTTGTATTTTTCAGTGTTCAGATTGACTCTTTGTACATTATATGATTCATTTTGTAATAATATATAACATTACAAACAACAAACATATATAACATCATAAAATATAATATATAAGCACTACGGTCAAAAAGAAGTAAGTTACATTTTTGTGTGCGGTCAATGATCTTATATACTTTGTGTGCGGTGTTATTTAATTATTATTGGCCATAAACGGGTTAAGTGATGAAGGAATTAACAAAATTAAAATTTAACTTAATTTATTAGTGTAAACAATCACTTAACAGCTGTTAAGTAATCATTGTTTAGTGGATAAGTAGATCAGAATAAAACCAATTTTTTGGAGAACAAGCCGCCACTCCCGCACCTCCCGCATTCCCCGGTAAGCGTAACTAGAAATTTGAAGCTCTTGGTGAGTTAACGTATTGTTTGCAAATTGTCAAAGTACTTTTTTAAATCTTTAAAATTCCCACAGAACATGCCACTCCTATCATAATCTTATTCTAATTGTTATACAATTTACAGTAACATTTTTTTTATTATCAATAAAATACTAAGTCAACTGGTGAGTCCGAACTAGGCACATAAAGCTTCACTAAAACACATGTAAACCTTAGGGCTACTTAATATTAAGTTAATTGCTTCATCACTTGATAGGTGTAAACTAGACATAAAATACGTTACAATAAATCTTTTTTATAGATTTTAATAAATTCAAAATACCTTTTGCTTAGCGACACCTAATGACAAATTGTATCATTAGTAATTTTGGTAGTTTTTTTTTGTTCATCGAGACAGGCTAAGACGTCTTAACCATACTGCCAGATCTTATATTCAAAGTAATTTTTGGGATCCACAAAATAAATTTAAAAAACCTTACTTGGCACCAGTCAAACATATTATACAGCCATTTGGCTAGAACCAGATATGACCCTTTGGTCCATCTTGACACAATTCTATGTGATATGAAAATCGATACTTAAATTTATCCTAATATATTTACAGTATCCCAAAAATATTATTATTCGAATTTAATCTGTTCATTATATGTAACAACGATAGTATAATTTAATCAGCCAAGTATATATTGCCTATTGCGACTTAAAAATAATTAATTAGAATAAAATGTCCGGTGGTTACGGCTATATATATACGTATGTATTATATGAAATGTTATGAATGTCTTTAAAGTATATTATTAAGTTGTTCGCTAAAATATTTTTGACCTTTATTGCTGAGCGATAGGGTTGGATATTTACGAAATATTTATTAATGAAATTAGGGAATTTTAAGTTAAGTAACAGCTTGATTCTGCAATGCACCAATATTAAACGCGAGCTTCTGCGACATTACGGCTTTCGTATCGTCGTTCCGATGCGTATGTTTTGTGTAATCCATTAGTCCAGGAATTCCGCAACATCGATTAGGAAATCTGGATTTGTTTATCTAAAATTTAATTTATGGGAGTACGGCGATTACACTGAACATTCCTATCGCTTATTGAAAACGAATTATAATGAGAAAGAGGTTCCAGTTTTGATTACACAAGTATCAAGATTCTAATCCGACGTACTGTGGAAAGTAAAACACAAACAATGGACAAAAATTTAATTTAATTAGAATCTTGATGTTGAATTTTTATGTGAAAATGACCGTCTTGCATTAACAAAAAAATCGAAAAATATTTTTTTAATATAATTTTTTTTAAATGTTTTATTTAGGTGTAACCTTTGAACACTTAAAGTGAAACGTATAAGTTTTTTCATAATTTTGACAACTTTTTTTACAAATCTATTGTTCAGTTTTGGGGCACTAATACGCATCTAAATTCGTATTATTAGTTACTTATGTGAAAAATATCTAATGTAATGTATGTAAATAGAGATAATAAAAAAGATGATGTCTCCTTGTATTTTTGGGTGTTCAGATTGACTCTTTGTACATATACTGCTGGATTGAAATTGCATTGTAAGCTATATTTACATCAGGACAAAATAAACTATGTAACAGGTTTCATATTATGATGTTTTATTTTTAATATTCCTTCAAATGAAATACTTGGTCGGTATGAAATTCATTTTCTTAAACCTTTTTCATGACATTGGTTTTTTTAAATTTGTTCATGACCTTTGATTCGACGTCCTTCAGTCGAAATATACACACCGGTACATTTGCGGAACACTACTAAAATCCCTAAAAATGCAGGTTTTTTTTAAAGTGTGGTTGGTTATTTTAGAATAAAAAATCAATCGACTATTTTTTTTTCATTCATTCATTTTAATTCCCTTCTAATACAGATTTGTCAACTGGTTCGGGGTTGATTTTGCGTTTTCATAAATTCTGTTTAAACTTTAGTTCAAAAGGTTTTTAGTATTTATTAAAGTTTGATATTTAGTCAATATTAAACTGTTACAATTTTTAAATTTTCTGGTGTTTCTGCTTTGTCACAAAACCAAAAATAATTTACATTTTTTTAATTTCGATTTTTTCAGTAAACAAGTGAGTAAGGCTGTGCTAAAAGATTTTAATTTAATTGCTACCTTACGTTTATACGTAACAACAACGTACTCCGAAATGAATTTATTCCAGCGGCACCGTTTTTTTAATTTCGAGAACCACAACTCCTACCGTAGATTGATTGCACCCAGTAAAAGTAGTGAATTAATTGGTTCTAGTTGCAAAATTCTAGAATTAGTCGCACCTTACTTCCAAAGATACCGGATACTCAATTAATTTAATTAAGCACAAATTGTGCTTTTCTGACATGGATTGTGGGAACATAAATAATAGAAAATTCTACTGGAACCAAATGTCGGCTGTCCGAAAAGGATTATAACCAATGAAGCTTGGAAACCCAATCACAATAAAATTGAATATTTTCCGAATAATTCTCAGTAATAAGTTAATAATAATAACGTACACACTCACAGCCCCGCATTAGGGAAACCCTGTATCGCGGATGCCAAGGACACACACATAGACAGCCACAAATTACACCCAAACTCACGAGAGAAATAAATATAGGCCATACAAATATTTCCCTCGACGCGGGACACGGCCAGAGAACAAAAAGTAACGAGAACGGACACTCTCCACCCCTCCCTAACTTTAGATACCGCACCACGCCCCGCACATTGACTGAAAGACAACAGGCCGTTGGCGAGCAGTTTTCGCGTTAAGACGGCTTTGATATTTGAATATAGTTTTCATTTATTCATTACGAAACGTGCTTTAATATATAATATCATTTTACGTTACTATTTATAATGGTCGTGAATCTAAACGGGATAAAGGGATGAGTTTCTTTCGTTTTCTGAAAGATAAAACGAAGTAAGAAAAAAACTTATGTCTGGGACTCATTCAGTTATTGTTTTCTTTAGTGCAGAGTAATTTGTTATAAGTAACAGATTTATTATGTCAATATAATAATAAGACGCCATAACTTCGTGAACTAGTAGACAAGGTTTCTCGAATTTTCAATTTGTATTGCCGATAAATATTAGGCAGTGAATATACCTAATTATTAACTAGGTAATGATAAACTTAGACGCGCAATTTCAAATACGTTGGTTACCTCATTTAAAGGCACCTGTCCAAAATATAATATTTTAAGTCCTTTTAATATATATTTTTTTTAAATCTTCAATATTATTCTGCTTACTGAATTAATGAAAAATATAATATTATATCGATAAAAATAAGTAATGAACATGTGTAATTATTAGGATTCCATTATTAGAATTATAGATAACAGATTCGCGTTAGAATTTTCGCTCTTGCCGCTCTGACCACGTAACGTAATAATAATAGTACGAGAAAGTGATGGGCAACCCTTTTTTTTTT
>NW_020653711.1:1734024-1870204 GCF_003589595.1 Hyposmocoma kahamanoa
TAGTCTCCCGATGACGGAAAGGGGAAGGCGGAATTAAATCATGCAATTCCATCGCAGACTCTCCGCGATATATCCTGTAGAATACCGATAAGAGGTAAGTTTACGGCGGTGTTTAAGGCTCTGCCGCTTTGCCTTTACTTCGAGTCACCTATAAGCCTCGTGACACGCTTGTCAACTATGTCCAAGGTGGCCAGTTGTTTTCTTTTTATTTTTATATTTAGCAGAGCCACCCCATAAGTGGCAGTAGTACTCCATACACGACCGGACTTGTGCTTGGTACAACTGAAGCAACTGTCCCGGTGTGAAGTAATCCTCACCTTGGAAAGGAGACATCCTGGGACATTCTGTTCTGCAAAATATGTAATTACAGGCACATGGCACATGTCAACTAATGTCTCAGGGTGACAGACGCAGTAGCAGTGCCCCTAAATCTTTGCAATTGAAAGCTCTGAGTGGCACTGCAACTGTTATGGAAAGACGTGTCGCTTGCTACCAGGCGCACGACTTGTTCGTTAATCACTTGGTACTATAAAAAAAGTATTTTTGATAGCTCACCTCCAATCTGCAACATTCGTCCACTGTTGAACTGGTCAGGCGAACTACCCACGTTGCCACCAACCGAAAATTCGAGTGCTTCTAGAAGATACTTGCCCTTCAGTTCGTATATTTGCACATAGTTCTCGAATGGAATTGCTCGGAGTAACCCTTCGGTTGTTATGTCTGCGAAAATATTAAATTAGTAAAATGGTGGAAACTGAAAAGCAGAATGTGGTACTGAGGCTCTATCCTTTTTGTTTAGCGCTAGATTCGACTACATTTCTGAAAGTAATAAAAAGATAATAATAGAATAATAGAAAGAAAATAATAGGTGGAAGGCCGTCCGCCTCGATACGGCACGTATTATTCGCCGGTTCTTGAACCTGGGTTCCTGATCTCGGCCGACTGCGCCATTCAAACATTCAAAATTGAAATGGGAGAAGCGAGAGTCTAAAACTATCTAAAAAACATCTAAAATAATGATAATAACTTACACACAAATGGCTACGCACGAGGGGAACCCTGTATCGCGGGGGCCATGGATACGCATATAGACATCCACAAATTACATCCAAACTCACGAGAGAAATAAATGTAACCCATACAAATATTTCTCCCAGTCTGGGAATCGAACTCAGGACCTCTGCGTGGCAGTCCAGCATGGTAACCGTCGGCCACGGAGGCAGTTCGCTGTACTTTTATTAAACTTTTTCAGACTTCGTAAATACATACGTAGATATCGTTGCTTATCAATTTTTTACAATTGCAAAATTCTTAAGCTGTCGCGATAGTTGCAGATTGAAAATGAAACTATTTTCTTTGACCTGTAAAGCACCTGAAACGATGGTATTTGAAAAACAAATATATCTAGGGTATTTTAAATCTGAAAAAAAAAGTTTCATTTCCAAAGCTGTAAAACAGGCAAAAAATGGGTTACCTATCAGAAATCCGAAATGACATTTTCCAGAAATAACGTTTGCTCAAATTTTCATAATCTCGAAAGTAATTTTGAGAGGAAAATGTTTTTTCTTTTAAACCTTTTTTTTTTTTTTTCTTTTTTCTCTTTTAAACCTAACTTAACCTAACCTAACCGAACCTAATCGTGTCTTTGCGATAAACATCCAACATATCCTGAAAAAAGAACAGTTTCGTTAAGTATAATTCGGTTTTCGGGGTAATGAAAATTCGAACAAACGTTATTTCGGAAAAAATAAATTCGAGTTTGTGATAGGTTACCCAAAAATGCAATATTTTTACACAACTATGCAAGGTTGTATTGGACATTGTAGTTTTTATGTAGATAAATTTTGTTGTGTATCGCACTGCTATTACAATAGTGTTGTAACTCAAAATAAGTGAATTTCAAGATTATACATATATTGAAATTAAAATTTGATTCTCTACATGTCAATAAAACCGTAATTAGAATATTGTAAAAAACCATGAAAAAATATCTACTTAACTCAAAATGAGACAAACTTTTTGTGAGCTAGTCTGGACAAAATTGTCCTTTTATTTTTAAATATATCTGGCACTAGGAAATTGTTCAGATGTCTGTAATAAACTTTAACCTATACAGAAATTTGAATAATCTTTCACGGGAAGCGAGGAATTCGTTTTTCAGCGATTTTAAAAATATACCCTTTTTGAGTTTAAGTATTAACAGTGTGACATAGTCCTGGGAGATTGTTTTATTTCACAAATAACACAGAATATGCAATTTGTTCCATGTAGTTCGTATTATTTTTATGACGTTCATGTTATAAAAGCACTTTTGACGTATGGTCACATGCACCTTTATTATATATACTAAGGGTACACTCACTGCCAGGTTCGATCTGCGCTCGCAAGCCACCTGCGTTCATCATACACACATGAGCGTTGTGCCAGCGTGGCGCTTGTCTCGGCTCCATCAACATAACCTGTGAAAGAACACTAGTTCTGAATTTAAAATACTTTTCATCTCACTTGCACGTAAATAGTATGATTGCATGCAGGCTAACTGGGCAATAAAGCATGCAGGCTACCTTTTTTCTTCTCATTACCACGACGACCATGGTTGTAATAAGAAGAAAAATAGCCCGAGAGTTTTATTTAGGGCATTATAGTCAAGTTAGCCTGCATGCAATAATTCTATTTACGTGCAAGTGTGATGAGAAACATTGTATGTTTCACGGGCTGTACGGGAATTACGAATCTCTACCCCGAAAGCCCTCAGTCTTCGCCTTCGGGCTTCTAATGGTCTCGTTCGTAATTTCGTATTTAAAGCCCTTACTACACTATATACTACAAGCAGTGAGTTTTTAAGTAATTTAATGCACGTTGTAAGTTTACGTTTGAGAGTTTCATCATCACCTGGGGTTTCAAATTAAGGAGAGTAAGTAGAAAGTCAAATATTATTAATTTATTACTAAAATCTTGTAATGGAAACTTGTACGGTAAAATAATTTAATTATTTTGAATTTCGAAAAAAATATTAATACAAAGAAAAATTCCTTAGATCTCACAGGACTCGAAGCATTGTGAGAAGTTTCACAGACCTCTCACAGGTGTCGCTTATGGCAAAAAAAAAAACGAAAAAAACAACACAAAAATCTGTAACAAAGACTTATAGAAATTTATAAGCTTGGCTGACTCGATCTGTCGCTCTGTTGGTAGAGTGGTGGCCACTGTTTGGCATAGTTTCGAGTTCTGTCCAATCGAAGGAATTTTTCTTTGTGTTCGATCTTTGTAGTAATAATTATAACAAACTAGTAGAGTAATTTCACAGAAATAAACATCACGACGATAAAACATTATATTCAATAAAAATCTAAATTTTTTCATGACAATTTTGCAATCCGGAAAAATATTTATGTTTAAGTACACAAGACACAAGAGGTGAAAACATAGTACAATAAAACATGTAGTGTAATCCCATACAAATGTAGCAGCGCGGCTTGTGCACATCCGCTTCGCACGAATACGGACCAAGATTGCTGCTGATGTAGGTTTTTACACATCACTACCTTTGAGAGGGTGTCGTTAATATTGTCATAGTTAACGTCATGTCTGTCTGTTTTAAAAATCAAGGATGTGTCGGCAGCACACAATACTATTTCGCAAAGGTTCTTAACAAAAAATTGTAGATCATTAATATAAATGAGAAATAAGAAAGGTCTTGAAGGTCTCGCGGGGTTCAAAGGTATTGAACCCCGCGAAACTGAGGTGAGGTTCGTGAGGTTCGCTGGTTCGCTCCGTGGTTTAATTGGTATAACGTCTGGCACGGTATGCTAGACGACGTCGGTTCGAATCCGGCCGGATCGAAGGAATTTTTTTTAAGTGTTCGATCTTTGTATTAATAATTGTAACATACTAGTGGAGTAATTTCACAAAAAAAAAATTGAATATCAATTTAATAAAAATTTAAAGTATCTCGTATGTTTAAATAATAAAAATTGCCACTGAAATTAGGTAAACTAGATTGAAAACTACCCAGGTAGATACTGCTACAATAATAGTAAGACAATCCTACGCTCCGAGCGAAGTTCGTGTATTGACATGCCGAACAGGCGGGAGTTGCACTACTTTTTTGGTTTTTGCACTAGTCGTCTTAGGGAGTCATCAAACTTATTAACGCGGAATCGTCTTGATGCGGTCGTGTTCAAGCACACTTGTCGCATTAAGCCGATTCGCCGTTGACGCGGCCGTTCACGCGCCGTCGCGCCCCAGTTGTTTCTTCTAAACCAGGGTCGTCGCCGTCGTCGTCGGCGTGCGTACGGATGCAATCAGAAATTCGCACGAAGCAGGGGTCTACTCTCGTTCTCTGTCCGAAACAATTACTGTCAAATAAAAAATATGTAGCGGACTGTATCAATGGGTTCGGGTGGGTGCTAACAACGAGTGAGCAAGACCAAAGCAAACGTACTTACAGCTTATTAATTTATTAGAAAACACGTATCTGTCTAAGCAAAACAGCAAAACAAAAGTCAAGAAAAGGCGCCAAAAACAATCACATTTAAATTTAGAATTTAAATAAGTATAAAACTAAAACTTACATAAAGATTCTATAAGATATTTACAAAAGAGATTTGTAGCGACTGCTGTTTTTTTTTTAATAACGCACACACTCAACATGGCCTTCTCATCTTACGTTCATGGACATTAAGCGTTTTCTGAACGGCTTAATGCGATTCTGCGGTAATAACTGTGGTGACTCCCTTGTTATACTACGGTAAAAAGTAGTTATCTACATACCTCTTCCAAAAATCCATCGCAAGCCCAGCTGCCAATGTTACACTCGCCGCGATAGCACGAGCCGCGGTTCAGAGCAACGAGAGACGAGCCTAGCACTTCTCTGCCTATTGCGTCCACCTCTTGTCGCCAAGGCTCGAGTAACTCCATGATATAAGGATCTAGTAAATAAAAATTGATTGAAGTGGATCAACAAGATGCTTTAGGGCCTTAAATGAAGAAAGATTTCATTTTAGTTTAGAGCTGTCAAATTTTTATAGCTCCTTATTTTAGTTGTGATACAAATATAACTACAGTCAGAGCTTACAGCTTGAGTAATTTGATAACTCTGGACTAAAATAAAATGTTCTATCATTTTCTTACTTACAACCAAAGATCTTAACAATATATTCAATATTTAACTTTAAGTAATACATATAGAGTTGATAAAACCTCCCTTTGAAAACATTTAAAATTAAATTAAATGAGACAAATAAAAATGAAATGAAAAAACATCGCAAATTAATCTATTTTTTCCGATCTATCTATCGATCTATCACACGGCGACTTTTAGAAGTGATGCAAACGCGATGCGGTCGCTAATCGTCTACCTTTACACACATGCGCGATTTTAACAGCCGTATGTAACTACTCATTTGTTTTTTTCAAACAAACCAACTTTTGGGGCTCTTTACAAGTTCCATAGTCGCGACTTGTTCACTAAGTAGTCTGTGGTGGCGTAGTTGTAGTAGTAGACTGACTGAGATGGTAAAGTCCAACAGTTTTATTAAAGCAAACCACAAAAATTGTTACATTTTTACTTACAATTGCAAAATTTTTTTATAAATACATTACCATAGTAATTTTTAATTACATTTTAAGAATAAAATACTATACTTCCGGGATTTCAGAGGTACGTGTTATGCACTCTATGTGTATTACTGTCTTCAAGTCTGCTTCAAGTTTAAGTAAATATACTTGCTTCTTTTGATCCCTGCTTATAACAAAACAGATGAATGCCTATATAATTAGTTTGTTTGCCACCACTTGACGGAATAGGTGTTTCAAACAAGTAGATAAATGTCTACATATAGGAGTGGCATAGAGTGGTGGAAACCACTAAATATTAATTAATTACTGTTTACGAATTCCACCATCAGTTAAGGCGGGGGGTGGTTTGCACTCCATGAATATAAAAATATCTACAATATCCGCATCAGTTAAATCAAGCTATGGCTTGTAGTTTAAAAAAAAGACTTTGGTGAAAGGTTAGTTATCTACTGAATTTATTTATGTTATGGCACCACTACAAATATCTACTTTAAAATCCAAGTTCAGCTTTCTAGGCGAATAGTTTTATCCTACGATTTAGTAGTACTATTTTCGGAAATCCAAAACTTCAAAAAAAGAATTAATTAATATTGGTGGTTATAATTATTAATACAAAGATCGAACACTTAGAAAAAAATCCTTCGATCAGGCCGGATTCGAACCGACGTCTTCTAGCAAATCGTGCCAGACGCTATGTCAACTAAGCCACGGAACGAACCAGCGGACCTCACGAATTTTTCTATGTGCTTGGTATCGGATCTTTGCATCTGATTTTTAACTATTTTTTAGCCGTAGCACCATCTATGAGAAATCTATGAAACTTTCATAGATTTCTCATAGATGGCGATTTCTCGTACGGCTAAAAAGTACAACAAACTAGTGGAGTAATTTCACAAAACATAATGAATATCATGGTGGTGAAACATTCTGACATTCAATAAAATACTTCATATTTTGGGGTTTTTAACACTCCATGTTACTTCTTGTATCCATAATAATATCGTCGGTGTTATGTTGAGATGGCGAAAGCGCAACATCGAAAAATTTTTGAGGAACTAATTTTTAGATTTTCACGACTGTCTTAATATATTTGCATCCCGTTTTAAATTCAATTTTAAAATTTAAACTTAACTGAATTTTAAAACAGGACGTATATATTTTAAAACAGTCGTTAAAACCTAGCGCTCCTGAAAAATGTTTCGAAATGGCTCTTTCGTCCTTTCTACAAAACAGCGACGATAGGTACTTATTTATCTACGCATTTGGAACAGTTATCATTACCTTGCACAATAGAGGATCCCAGATACACAGGTTGTCCCTCCCAACTTGCGATAATGCCAGCTTCATCAATGTACAACTTAATAATGCCCAGGTAGCGCGTGTAGCACGACGCTTGCACTATAGGGATCTAAATAAAATACGAATTGTCGTATATTTTTGTAAGGACATTAAACGTGTTTATTTGGAATCATGCGGAACTATAGTACCGTCATCCAAGCATGTGTTGAGCCAATGATATTTATGTAAGTAAAGTACCGTTTACACGGAACAATCGACGACCCATTCCATTAAGTACTTGTAAAATACTTAAAAGTTTGTAAATGTTACAAACGTTATTAAGTCTAATTTTTTTTTTCGGCTTCCTAGCAAGTGTGATGAAAATATTGTATGACACACGGGGCGGGACAGCAATTACAAACGTTCGGGCCATTATAGCCCTGGCGTTGTTATTTTGCAGATGTGGCCTTATACAACAAATGTTATGGGCGCAGGGCATTTGTGGGATGTAACCATAATCATTCAGGTAAACAAAAATTTTGTAGCTCATGCAAAAAAATTTTTGTTTACCTGAAGAAACGGATACATGGGGCAGACACTTGCGCCTAAGAAAACGCAGCAAGAGACCAGCATAAATTTCATTAAGTAGATACCTCTATGTTGAATTAAGTGAGATACGCATTTGTAAATACGTCATACTGAACTATATATTTGTTGTCTACAAAAAAATAAAAAAATGCAATCCATGTTTATCTGGAAAATATAAGAAATTTAACAAACTTGAGGCGCGATATGTCGCCTCTTGTATACAATGTTATTTTAGTAGCATAGAGTAAAGAATTTATAAAGAATTCGTCCAGGGTAGTACTGCCACCTTACTTATTTCTGCAGCCAAGCAGCATTACTGTGTTTCGGTTTTGAAGGGTGAAGGGTGCTAGTGAAATTACAGGTACATAGGACTTGTCAACTTATGTCTCAGGGTGACGGGCGCAGTGGAAGTGCCCCTCAGATCTTTGCGATTTAAAGCTCTGAATGGCACTGCAACTGTTATGGACAGGCGTGTAGCTTACCATCAGGCGCACGATCTTGTTCGTCCCGTCACTTGATATTATAAAAAAACTATATAATTAAGCGCAAAACACTCATAGCCCCGCACTAGGGAAACCTTGTATCGCGGGTGCCATGATCACACATAGACAACCACAAATTACACCAAAACTCACGAGAGAAATAAATGTAGGCCATACAAATATTTCTCCCGGCCCGGGAATCGGACTTCTGCGTGGCAATCCAGAATGGTAACAGTTCGGCCACGGAGGCAGTTGTTACTGCCTCACGTATGCCAATAACTTTTAGCGTTTTTGAACGTTGGATGCAAGGACCTTCCCCGCAAAGTACCGGCGCATGTGTCTACTTTCTGTATAACAATAAACAAGATATCTACCCGGCGTAAGTGTCTAAGGTGATTAGTGAATTTATATTAATTCCGGCGCAAACGTCCTGCGCCCGAATGTTAAACTTTACATCCCTTTCAAATATAGTTGAAATGATTGTTAAGTACTTACTCTATGTCCGTCGTCTCTCGTAACAACGGTAGGATATTCGCCCAATGGAGTACTGCCGTCAGGAGCCTCACCGGTGTATAACAAGGTGTGGGAATGCGCTCCAACTATGATATCGACATCGCGGGAAACACTCTGCGCTAAACGCCTAGAGAACAAATTTGACATACATTACTTAAGGAGGTGTGTACCATGTGAGCAACTGCCTGATCCCGCGCCAACCCGCTTCGCCAGATCCTACAGCCAATCTAATAAGTGCAATTTTGATGCGGCTGTGGAAAGCATTGATTGGATCGAGGTGGACCGGATGCACAGCACGTCCCCGAGCAAACTAGCCCAGGCTATAATAAATATAAAAAAAGAATATGTTTGTTAATAATGTTATATGTTTATTTCAGTGTTCATTAATTAAACATCTAAAAAACGAAAGAGTAACTCCCATGACTGACATGGCATTGGCAAAATTCTACAAGAGAAGTCAGAAACTTAAACAGAATAGAATATTTTAGTTTTCCACTTAGAAGAATTTATTTTTAAAAAAAAGGACGATTCTTGTATAACTGACGAGATTATTAATTTAAACGCGTTATTATTTGACATGCGAGCAATTATGTGTAAATTATGTGCGAGGTAATACTACTCATCAATACGACCCACTTGTACGAACCTCTCTGAAACTGAAAGAATACTATTGAATGAAATTCATGCTATTGCTATTGCTATTGAAAGTAGCAGTACAGCTCCTTGTGAAAGAGTTCGTCCAGGGAAGTGCTGCCACCTTACCTATTTCTGCCGCCAAGCAGTAATGTTAGCATTACTGTGGTCCGGTTTTGAAGAGTAAGGGTGCTGGTGAAATTACAGGCACAGCTTTCGGCAATTTTCACGGTTTATTCAGTGTTTTTACTTGCGTTGATGTGATCAGTCCCATACTTTTCTACATAAGTTTTGTTTATAATGCCCCTCCCTATCAACGTCTTGGTTATGTGGGAAGGGCACAATGACCCGTGCGAGCGAACCCTCACACTGACCAGATGGGCCGATCCAGGACCTGACTTAGAAGTCAAGTCCTGGATCGGCCCGGATCAGCCCGTTTGCACTTCATCCGGTTCTCTGTAAGGCTAGTGCCTTAGGTGAGCTGCCCCGGGTGTACGTACAGCGCCCTCCCCATTTTCCAGATAGGTACCAGAGCTGTAAGGCACGCTCACTTCGCGATGCCGAATGAACGGCGTCTCTCCAGTTCCTAAATTCCTACGCGGCCGGAGGGCCCGGAAGATGTCTATATAGCTACGTTGATGTGATCAGTAAATATCGAGCTAGCTAGTTAGAAAATGAATGTCATAAATGGAATTCTTATAAGGGAGTTAGCACATTTGTGAACGGCTTGAGCCGGTCGGAAAAAGCATACTTGACTTTATTACTCCAAAATATACACATATACATATTACTCACATATCGCTTGTGTAGCCAACATGTGAAAGCAGAATAATGATATCAACACCTTGCTCCGTGAGGATAGCAGCTTCTCGGTTGACAGCTTCTAGTTCATCCTCCATTATTACCCTGCCTATTGGTGCTGAGAACTGGAAACGAGAAAAATATAAAGGTGCGGGAAACTGTTACACACCCCCAAAAATATAATGTAAACGTAATCACCACATTAGGGTCCACTGAAAATCAGTGTCATAGCCTTTTCTCGGCGGTGACATAAGCTGAGTGGATCCTTTTACATACGCCACTGCCGCACACATGACATCTACTTAATATTTTTGCTTTGTGGTCATTTCATTACCTATTACTAAGATAAGTAGTATTATATTTCAATGAAGTTATAGGTATTTTAAGTCATTATACTACTATCTGGTGAAAATAAAAACAGCTTATTTCATATTGAAGTTGCTGAAGTAAAGTGGTCTGAAAAACTAGTTATACCTCATTAGGTATACAGGTGTCTATATTATTACATGATAATTTAGTCCAAGGCCTCAGCTTTCAGATACAATTAGAAAATGTTCTTTAATTTTTCAGAAAGGCTGTTTATATAGAATATTCTTGGTATTATATGCCTGTCAGTGTGCACAAGGTACTATTTCACGGACAAGATGTCATTGCTTCGTGCATTCTTCCAAATAGGACAAATGCCTAAAGAGACACAAGAGGCTCACAACACAGATAACAGAAGATATCGCGAGTTTTTCACTAGGAAAACGCCCCGTATTACAACCAACATAGACCTTCTGAACATCGTCGGACTCTTATATAGCGAATCTGCGACATGGACCCAAGAAAACACGTATTGTAATGACACCGACATTCTTATCTTTACTGTTTGTATCTAGATTAGAGTTGAAAAGTGAGTAATGGTTTTTTTTGTTTCTGTGTGTATTTGGCACAAACAGCTGGCAAATAACTTAAATTGTCTTTAATTACAACAATTATTTGTATAATTCATCGTAAATAAATAAAAAGCAGCAGCAATATTTTTTACTTTGTAATTACTAAGATTTAAATTCCGCTAGATTGCAAAATTCTTACACCGTGGGTTGGTTGAAATTATACAATGAAGCTATTATGGAATGGTTGGTATAAGGAGTTATTTTCCACAACATGCAATCCCATTCCCATTATGTCGTAACGTTTTATTTATCGTTGGACGACTGTCGCGTCTAGCCTGTACCCGTATCACGACTATCTGTCGTGACTGTGTCGTGGACGTTTATTTTATCATTGAACGATTGTCGTATCAACCAGTTCCCACTAGGTCGCGACGTCAATTTAGCGGGTCACAGCAGCCGCCTTGCTGTTTGCACGTTAGAATCATTTGAAGCTGCGATCATCTGTCGTCACATTTTTATCGCAACGTCTTATTTATCGTCCGACGACTGTCGTTCTGGCTCTTCCCATTCTCACGACAGTCGTCGTCGTTACGTCAAAAAAGTCGTGAACGACAGTTAGTCGTATTTTACTATATGTGAACAACTTCATTTAAATATATAAGCCATGACACTTAACTCTGCACGACTATCTGTCGTCACGATATAATGGGAACGCTTACTTGTAAAAGTAACGGTAGAAAAGATTCGATGAAAATTCAATTTTAATTTGAAGATAATATAGATTAAGGTAACATATTATACCTAGTTTGTATAGTTTTAAACAAAGCCAATAACTCATCATCACCATCAACACATTTTATATGTCCCACTGCTGGGCACGGCGGTTGTGAACCTTCTTCGACGTGCAGGTTTCATCACGATGTTTTCCTTCGCAAAAAGCTCATTGTAAATTTCAAATTAAATTTCGCACATGAATTCCGAGAACTTAGAGGTGAAAGCCCGGATTCGAACACAATGCCTCTGCTTGAGAGGTGGTAGGCCAAAATTATCATCGGTGGAAGTCACTAACACAAATAAAAAACCTTTCAATAACGAATGTGTTAAGAAAACTTACGGTTCGTAGAAGCACTCCAATAATACCAATCTTCCGGCCTTTCCTTTCAATGACAACATGATTTTTCACGTACTCTGCCATCTCAGGCTCAAAAGTGGTATTCACATTGGCGCCTAACATTGGAGCATTCAGATCCTCCAAGTAGGGCAACAGACCTTCCACTCCATGGTCGAATTCATGGTTTCCTAGTACCTTGAAAAACAAATCATCGAAATAAAAAATATGCGTATAATATGCATAATATACAGGGTGTAAATTTGAGTCGGGGCAGCAAGGCCAGCTACCTTAATCGTTGTAGTTACAGGAAAACGGTTCTAGAAGACTAGCAGCAATTTTCAATGGATTCCTTCCGAGTAAAATTTCAGCTGCTACTAAAATATATGCTAAAAAGTTTTTTCGAGTACTCTTACCTCAGTTGGTTCCATAGAGACTATTGATCCTTACTGGAGACCGGATCGAATGGCATAAAAAAAACTTTTGTAAAAATTGCCTCTTAAATCTTAAATCTAGCTGACTGTACCATTTTTTCAGAATCTGCGAATGCCAATAAAAATATATTTAAAATTCATGGATAGTTTTCTAGAACCGTTTTCCTGTAACTACAACGATTAAGGTAGCTGGCCTTGCTGCCCTGTCTCAAATTTACACCCTGTATATAACTCGTTTACGTTAGTAGGTACTTGTAGAGCTCCATGTGAGAGAGTTCATCCAGGGAAGTACTGCCACCTTACCTATTTCTGCCGCCAAACAGTAATGTGCGCATTAATGCGTTTCGGTTTTGAAGGGTAATGGTGAAGGTGAAATTACAGGCACATGAGACGACTTGTCAACTTGTATGTTTCAGGGTGATAGGCGCAGTGGCATCACCCTCCAGATCTTTGCGATTTAAAGCTCTGAGCGGCACTGCAACTGTTACGGGCAGGCGTGTCGCTTACCACCACGAACCACCACGTTCGTCCCGTCACTTGGTATCATATAAAAAAACTCCTATTAAAACATAAAAAAGTTTTCGACTAACTTTGTTAGTAGAATCTTTAAACCTCTTTCCAGAAACATTGTCAATTTGCAGATCTCGCCTTATTACCTACACCAAGGGGGCGAAATAAAACTTCTGTAAATTTTTGCAAATGTAAATGAAGTGTTTCACCGGAAGTACGATATATTAAATTTGTCGCTACGTAATTGTTAAAATACATGTTCAAAATGGTGCAGCCTCGTAATACGGTTAGCTAGGCGTTTTATAATAAAGTGTGTTATACAATTCGGTTGTGACATATAAATAAAGCTTATTCATTGTTACTCTATTGGTGCCAAGAATAGACAAAATTAAAGCTATCGAGTTCTTCGGTTTTCGCGATTGTTACACATAGGAAATGAAACTATTTTTTCGGATCTAAATCAAGTAGTAATATCTGTTTTTTCTAACAAACCTACTCGGCTGTCAATTAGCGACCATCGAACCATTAAAGGGCCCGAAACATTGGTTTGTAGGAAAAAACCAAATATACGCGATTTTGATCCGAAAACAGTCTCATTTGCTAAAATTATAGTTACATACACTAATAACTTACGAAATAATAATCATGGTCACAGTGTAGATAATCCTTTTACAATCTAGCTTAATACAAGCCGCCATTTTAATAAACGTATCGTATTGACTCCCGGTTATAATGGTAATAAGTAAATTAATTACCTATCAATTAATATTTTTTATCGACCGAATACTATGTCCCAGCACAAGGAAAACGGATTCATATATCACTGCTTCCTGCTCTGTGTTGTTTTATGGACTGTAGCGCCAAATTATCAGCAAATAGCAACGTATTTTAAAAGAAATTCTATTTTAAGGAGAAGAGGACCAGGTCATATCGTCGGTGTTTTTTTCAGGGGAGTTTTAGACTTTCACCACTATCTTAAACTATTTACGTCAGGACGTAAACATTTTACAACGCCGTTTGTACAAAACACCGACGATATCAAGTTGATAAAAATTAAAAATAGATGAATTATTTTTACCAATAGCCCCATACTTACGTGAGCATCATGTGGTATCAAATTCATAAAGTGCAGACTGACATTCCATCTTAGAAAGTTATACCAAATAGTGCCTTGGAAGGTATCTCCTCCGTTGAGGACCAAGGAGTCAGGTTCAGCTTCAATTGCCTGATTTATAGCGGTGTAGAGACGAGCGTAGCCGCCTATGCATGGTGCGTCTTCTGGGACACATGCTGTTCCTCTAGGACTCGTTTCATCGAAGCTATATTTAGAGATTTTACACATTTTGAACACCATATCTCGTATAGGCAACATGACCAAGTGCTATTAGATAGCAGGAATCTGCTGAATCGGTCGTAACAAGATGTTATTACATTGTACATAGATATTTAGAAACCGTTTGAAGTACAAAAGGTTTCATTATGTTGCTAACTCGTATGCTTAACCCGTTCACGGACAGTAACGGCGTTTCCCGTAAATTTAAACATCAGAGTACGGGGTACCCCGTTTCGCTATGAAGAGTTCAAAAAAACAACAGGTTTTTTTCTCTAAAACGCATATACTTTGATTTAAACTTTCACGATTTTCATACATTTTTTAATAAACTGCCTCAGTGGCCGAACGGTTACCATGCCGGAATGCCACGCAGAGATCCCAGGTTCGATTCCCGGGCCGGGAGAAATATTTGTATGGCCTACATTTATTTCTCTCGTGAGTTTGGGTGTAATTTGTGGTTGACTATGTGTGTGTCCATGGCACCCGCGGCACAGGGTTTCCCTAGTGCGGGGCAATGTCGAATGTGTTCGTTAAAAAAATAGGACTCACGACTTAATACATGACAAGTTCTCGAATTAAAATTAAATAAAACGCATATGTTTTTATTAATTCAATATGACACAACGGCAAGCATCCTACTACTCATTGTCGCACTTTCTTTTATATAAGAACGTTGACTTGATCAGCCTTCGGTGATAAAGCGTAATTATATTGAACTAATAAAAGCACTACGCCACAAACGACAGTACCTAGTGACATTTAGTGTGCGGTGCTAAGTACTGTCCTTGGACGGGTTAACTCGGGTAAGAATTCGCACACTATTATCCCTTAATAAGGCCACATTTGCAAAATGGAATAAGAGGTTTACAGATTCTATGAATTAAATTAGTCAATAACTTGATTTTTAGTTAAATATGAGAGGTACAGAATTTCACATAAATGTACATAATTTATTTCGTGTACCCAATAATCTAATATACGTAAACATTGCGTGTACCTACTTCGTATAAATTTTATGACTTTCATGTAATAAAATCTCTTTTGACGTATGATCACAAAGTCCAAGTCAAAGTAAAAAAAATATTTTTTCGTAAGCAATTACTCTTGAAATCGTCATATTGATTAAACTCTACTGCTTGTACACATGTGGCTTTATAAGGGCACGAATTATGCTAAATAATATAGATTTAATTTGTTTTATATCCTCAAAAAGCTATCTGTCAAGGAATAAGAAGTTATTACCAGTAATCGGAATTGAGGAAAATTTATGTAAAGTATGAACGTTTTCTTAGTTTGAACATGCCCATTTTGTCATCAATGCTATATTTTTATTTTTTACTATTTATTTTCCAACAATATATAGATTGTTTTTGGTTAAAGTATTTAAATACGTAAGTACCTATAGAAACACCACTATAATATTATTTTTTGAGACAATAATTTGTAGTAGGAAATAATAATTTATCGCCAATGTACTCAAATTTCAATAAATAATACGCATATTCAAATTAAATCAGTTTCGAAAAGTCCCAGTATTTATAGAAGGGAATATCCATGTTATTCTTTAGTTTAGCAAAATTAACTCCCTCTATTACGACCACTGCTGGTTATCACCATTTTGATAGTATTTAAAAAAGAAGGTGCGTAACACTTGGCAAAATAATAAGTTAGGTAAAACTAAATACAAAGTAGGAAGGTACTCACTGAGCATGAAAATCATTAAAATGCACAATGTTCAATTCGAAAACTCCATCACTTTGTGCTAATGTACATAAAACACCTGTTAGAATTAACAAACGAATTAACATTGTCGTGATGCGCTGCGGCTCGCTTTACTACGTGTAGTGAACCTTCCGCGTAATACAAGCCTCGAGGTAGAACACAGAAGAACAGAGTCTAAATAATAACAATAAGTTCATACACGCAAAAGATAAACCTTCTAAATAGATTTGATTACGATAAAATTTATTAGGTAGCGTCGATAGAGGACTTAAAGTAATCAATTGCGCTGTTTTGTTATTGTATACGATCGATATCTATAGCGAAATACACTACCGTCTTAATAAATGGCTTTTGATGTTTTGTAAGGAAGCTGGTTGTTAAAGATTGTATGTAATCGATGTGTTACGGTGAATATTATAATTATTGAAATAAAATCGGCGAGTTTTGAGAATCACGATTTGAGGACTGTTTAATTTAATATTTCTGAGTGAGCATTACTGCGTTCCGGTTTTTAAGGTGCACGACTTGTTTGTCCGTCGGTATCAAAAAAAAAATTATTTTTCCAAATATTAAAAAAAAAAAAAAAATTCGACTTGATATACTTATAGCGGACTGCATCAATGGGTTAAAGAGTGGGTGCTAACAACGAGTGAGCAAGGCCAAGCAAATGTACTTACAGTTTATTAATTTTTATTACAAAACACCACGGAAACAAAAAACCATTTTTGTGAAGAAAGAAAAAGGAAAAAAACATAATAAAAACAGAGATGAACAAAAAATTTTGTTAGCGTAGTGTTTATTGGAGGTATCGATAATTTAAAAAAGCTTTTATAAAAATAATACGAACCATATGAAGCAAATTAAAGCATAAAAAAGTTATCGAGTAATTTCGTTCGTAGAATCTTTAATTCCCCCTGAAAAATTATTATTTTGCATAATGTGGCCTCTAAAGATGCGTCATGAGTTGAAGCTAACTGCAGACCCATGTTGGAGAAGAGTAGCTCTTGATAGAGCGCACTGGAAAGATCTGGAAGAGGCCTATGACAAGAGACACGCTGAGTTAAGAGATATCGCGCTGCTATTACAATAGTAGTGTTGTAACTCAAAAAACGTATTTTTTCAGAATCTTCGAAAAACCTCTTACTCACTGTCTGTGATAGATTATTAAAATTTATCGTATAGTATAAAGTTCTTACTGACACGAAAACAATTTCCTACTTACCAAATTTATTTAAAATTAACAGGGTAAAGGTAATTTTAATTTTTTGAGTAAGGACTGTTTTGTTGGGAATATAGCATACAAAAAATGTTTCATATTGAGTTAAGGAGGTATTTACGAGAAAATTTGCGTTATTGCAATTTAAGCTGATTTGTTCTCTTAAAAATGTAATGTTCTGTAATTACTTATCTCAATTTATTTTTATTTATTTTATTTCATAAATGTCAACACTTATTTTATCTAAAAAATTAAATCAAACAAAATCACAGAGAAATCTTTATTAGTAAATGACATTACAAAATTACCCTTAAAATCTACATTATTTTATTAAAATTAATCAGTCAAATTTAATTTTCTAAAGTAGGTTTTGTAATAGCTCTTTGATATCTATTTTTTTATTATGACATAAGGGTATCTTTTCAAAGTAAGCGTGAAAAAAACCAATTGGAAATAAAGTTTGATCTCTGGCTCTTTTTGAAATTATTCGTCTTCGTAGGAGTTCTTGTAAAAGAAACAAAATGGATTTTTCTTTTCAACACGAAGTACATTAATGTCATGCCATTTTACTTGGTCTTGTCATCATTTTAATTAAAATTACTGCCCCATTCTTCTTGGAGTGACTTCAAATCATAAAATTTGTCGTGAGTCATCTCATTAACTGTATAAGGTGATCCTGTCTTTTTCGCGGTCTGGATTAAGGTGACATATTGCTGTGGTACATAGATTGGGCTAGCTTTAAGAAAGCGCTTAATTCGCTTCTCAATAATGCTATGTACGTTGCCCCCCTCATTCTGAGAGTGACCACGAATCAGAAACTTGTGCGTTATACTTTTGACATTCAGTTTTTGTACTGCGTAAGTGTACGCGCTACAAGGACATACTTATTTTTCTGTTGGCCACAACAGTTATCGGAATAAAATATAAAGTTAAGTTCTTTATCAGGATAACCTTCTGTTTTTTTATGTATATAATATATTATGCAACTTCCAATATCAATTGCGCCTTGTTTCCCGTCCGTCTCATCTCAAAAGAAGCAATCAACGTTTTAAACATGTAAGTCACTGCAAAGTTGAAGCAATTAAGTCTACTTTTGTAAAAAAAAATACTGAAATTTGACCCTTTGGTATTGGCATCATAGCCTGCAAATCGTAAACAGCGACAATTGTGTCGTCAACTCTAGCTTTGTCTTTTCCTTTTTCTTCTCTAGATAGTTCATTTTCTTTGAAATGATTCTCAAAAAGTTCAATAATCTTTTGTTTTCCTTCTTCGTATACATTTTTATAACTCTCACAAAGATCGCATTGATCTTTTTTTGGAGTGTGGAACGAAATATTAATATCTTTTAAAAATGCGATTAAAAGTAGACGCAGAAGCAAATGGTAAGTTCTCCTTTACACGATCTTCTTTATAATCACGATATAAATCAGCTAAAAATTTATCACACTGAATGTATTCCCGTGACGTCTGAGCTCGTAGATAATGAGATTCAATCCGTAGTATACTATTAATAAATGTTTTAAGACTTTCGTATACATCAGGTTCTACAGTACGTTGTTTACCATGTTTTCCTCGCAATTCTGTTTGTACGAAACCACTCTCTGTTTTTTTGGATAATGCGGTAGAGATTGGTTTGTCGTTTAATGCTAGTGTATTTAAAAAAAATGTTTTGCAGACTCTAATACGATTTTCGTTTAACTGAAAATAAAATGCTGTATTGAGTTTACGTAAATTTTGAGTGGATGATTATCGATATTTTGGTTTAATCTCAGTGGTATGTGTAATTATGAATTCTCATTGTTTTTGTAAGTCTCCTAATCCAAATCAATTATGTCTTAAATAAAAATACTTTTTTCATTTGAATTTGCGTAAATCAATAAGTGTAGGAAATAGTAATACCAAAATTTTGTGTTTTGTTTCAAATCATCTATATTGTACTAACACGAATTAATCATGTAAGTTTTACATACCTGAGTCAAAAATACCTCTGTAATTCGAAATAAAAAACACTACGACACGTCCTCACCTTATCGAACTCCGATCGTAACGGAAGATGGTGCAACACAGCGCCATCTTTTAGTTGTTTCTTACAATATTCAAACGACGACGGTTTTATTGGCGCGTAGAGAATCAAATTTTATATTCAGAAACGGTATAAACTTGAATTTCTCATATTTTGAGTTACAACCCTATTGTAATAGCAGTGCGATATATTAGTAGCAGTAGAGCTCCATGTGAATGAGTTCGTCCAGGGCGAGTGAGTGAGTTACTTATTTGGCAGTACTAACTGCCACCTTACCTATTTCTGCCGCCAAGCAGTAATGTTAGTTTCGGTTTTGAAGGGTAAGGGTGCTGGTAAAATTACAGGCACATGGGACTTGTCAATTTATGTCCCAGGCTGACGGGCGCAGTGGTAGTCCCCCTCAGATCTTTGCAATTTAAAGCTCTGAGTGGCACTGTAACTGTTATGGACGGGCGGCGTGTAGCTTACTATCACGCGCACGACCTGTTCGTCCAGTCACTTGATGTTATAAAAAAATATATATATGTAGTATATATATATAATGTAAAAAATTAAAGCGTAACGTAAAATTGTAATGTAAAAGGTATTTGTAACTCAGCTTAAAAGACCTAATAAAAAAAAACAAAATATGTGGCCTTCACAGACATATCTAAAATGGTCTGTGATGGCCTTACTATTACTTGCCTTACAGCAAGGGTATCGTATCTTTACAAACGAATCAATAATGTTTTATATGCATATAGTTAATTGGAATTTTATTTACTACAATGATGCATGTACAAAGTAATTTAGAGAAATCAATGTTGTAAGTATAAATTTAGCAATATAAGCATTAGTTATTAGCCCGTAATGAACACTTTAAATTCTGGTGGTTGCATAGGACGACCCCTAAAATGTCAACCAAGTGTATAAATGAGTGCGCTGTGTCCCAGTTTACCTTATGAATACTTATGATATTTGCATTCAAGTTACTCGTGACTTGCATGCATCGAACACGCATACTATATCTCTTTAAATATACTAATGTCTATCTGGCTAGTAATCGGAGATAAAGAAATCAAAAGTCAACCCGGTGTTTTGAAAATTACTCGCTTATGTTTAATGTCAGGATCGAAACAACTACTCCATTTAAAACCAGCGTCAAGGCCTAATCTCGGTTTTGGCATTAGCCGAGTGGATCCTTTTGCATACGCCACAGCTGCGCACATGACAGCAATTCAAATTGTGTTGACTGTTTAAATTTTATTTACTTGCTTCGTTGTTTTTTCTCTGACTTTTGCTTTGTTTTTTTTAATTTAATTTTTTTGATTGTGGCTATTCTATTCTAAATATAAAGAGTTAAGACGGTAAAATTAATAATACCTACATATGTAAAAATTGCACCTTTACTTTGCAAATACTAAAAACAGACAGGTTATTATATATAGATTAGGTAGGATAGTTTCCGTATTTTTATTCGTGTGAAAAATCTCGCAGAAAAATACGGAAGCTATTGAATGAGATATTGATTGAGGCTGCCGTACTGTGCATACTTTCATATGAAGAGTCCAGGGAAATAATGATCAAAGTCACTTGTGGAAAGTTTTAGTAAAAAATAATTTTTAATTTAGAGAACTTTTAAATATTGAGGAAAAAGACACGCACAAATACTATCTGAAACAAAGTCAATGCTGACATAATGTGTGTAACGTTGCGTAATCCATTTTAATTATTAAAAACATTCATAAATTATTTTTATGACTCAAAGTAAAAGCTAAAGCCCTTTTCTGATTTAGATAAAATACGTTCAGCGTTTATCGAACTGGATGACGGTATTAATTTAAAACGTATTTTAAGTGTGATCATTCTTTCATATGTATTGCGCGAAAACTTAAATTTCACAAGAAAAGCTGAAAAGTGATGCAAATGATGAAATGTTTCATACGTGACTGGAATTTTACAGTGTAAAGAAATTTCTTTCAAAGAAATAGCATTTTATTTTTACTGGATGATCGTATATTATGAATTTATATGTGTAGATCTATCGGTCATCGCATGAAGAACACTTGGACGAGCTACTGATCTTTAAAGGAGTACTTGAGGGCTAACGTCCCTATCTGCCATCCGCTAACTAAAACGCGGCTAAGTGACAAAATATTTTATTGAGATATCATAAAAAAAACCATAACCCAGTTTTGAATATTGAAATTGTTTAATGATATTTCAGCTATGTATCGTTAGGTTAAGTTCCGATAAGCCGAAAACGTTAACTAATTTTAACTGTTTTTAAAAGAGAATTTAGCTATTTAAAATGGATATTTGACCATTTGTCACTTTTAGTTTTTGCCGCGTTTTAGTTGGCGGACGGCAGCTATGCATTTCAAGCGCCAACTCATCGATATATGCATCCTTCCCATTTTAACCTATGGTACACAGACATGGTCACTGATCCAGTTCCAGAGGTCTAAACTCAATATCTGCCAGAGGGTGATGGAACGCAGCATTCTGAGCTTCAAACGTATTGACTGAGTACGCAATACAATGCTACATTCGATGGCTGGCATTGCTGATGTGGGAAGCAAAACAGCCAGGCTCAAATGGGATTGGGCGTGTCACGTTAGCCGGATGCAACCCGAGAAGTGGGAGAACATAGTTACTCCTTGGGTGCCCGAGGATGGAAAGAGGCGGTCAGGTGGCGTCGGCGGGACGATCTTGACGATTTTGAGAGGGAGTGGTAGGAGATCGCCAAAGACAGGGAACAATTGAGGATTTTGGGGGAGAGCTTTGCTCAGCAGTGGGATATTATAGGTTAATTTAAAAAAAGTGTAGTTCTATACAAACTTGTGTTGTTTAGGTTAGTGACTATTATAAAATTCTTCTATCAAAATCAATTCAACATTTTTTTACAAAAAGTGCAGCAAAGGTTATATAGCACTTCCAGTGCTGGCTTTACCTATGGTTTGCGGCGCACACGGGCGCCAGGTCTTGCGCAGCTCGCGGCCGACTGACGTGACGCCTCCAAAGAGCCTACGTCACTCGCGGCACAAGCAGAGTAAATGGCTATTGCTTCTCAACATTTATTTTTACTATTTGCACTCGAATTTCAATCATTGGGGACAATATAAGTGCAAGTATACCATTTACAGCTTATATATTTCGCACATGACAACTAACATAGTATTATCTCAAAATGGCTTTAAGTTATATTAATATTACCTGTTTAGTTTCAAAGCGACAGTGTTGTCTTGTCACCTTGAAATTAAATCGTATATGAATGACACATTAATATAACGAAAATTTGGAGATAAATATTAATATAACGCAATTTTGAGATAAAATATAGTATAACGCAATTTTTGAGATAATACTAAGTTACTTGTTAAGTGCGATTTGTAGAACTTAGGTATTAGTATCTTAATACGATCACCGATTATCAATAAATAATTCTTAAAATGTACAGAAAATAATATAGTTGGGTAATCGAAACGTATTAATTAATCTAATCTGCTCAATTAAATTTATTTCAATTCATTTTATAATTGTCTAATCGCAAATGAATGCTTTATAACTTGTATTAAACATTACGGTGCGCCTTTGATGGTATTAACGCTTTTGCAAACTACTAGGTACCAGGGGCCACACATGATATATGTGCAAACTGACAAAATTGTATCTTATTAGTATCTGTAGTTTTCAGTTAAAAAATGAGTTTGTTGAGCCTCAATTATATATTGTAGATATGCTATATTCATATTTTGAAATGTTAATTATTTCAATCACGTGTATCTTGTTTGTATACTTTAGTGCAATGATTCCCAAAGTGATGCACCTATATCGACCCGCAGGCGTCCACGCCCAAATAACAAGGGCACGGCTCCGTCACTCGCTCGATAAGTGCCTACCGCTGAGTGTATGTTGAGTGTTGCACCTGACAGTGCAAGCGCTCAACCAAGTCTTATTTACATTACAATCCTTGTACAACCCTAGCATTCGGTTCCGCACGACTGCATACGGCGGGCAACTATATTTTCACCTCCATGTACGTGTTTAGGTTAATTTTCTCTCGTAATGACCGCCTGGTATCGTAGTAGCTTTAGATACCGCACCACGCCCCGGACATTGATAGTCACATTGATTGAACAGTAAAAAAGGCTGTCGGCGACCCGTTTTCTCGTTAAGACGGTTTTAATATTTGAATATAGTTTTCAATTATTCTTTAGGAAGCTTGTACGCTAATATATAACATCACTGTTACGTTACTATTTATAACGGTCGCGAGTTGTGCGGTGTAAGGCTGTTTACATCATCTAAACGGGATAAAAAGATGAGTTTCGTTTGTTTTCCGGAAGATGGAACGAAGAAAGTAAAAAAACTTATGTCTGAGACGCTTTTAGTTATTGTTTTCTTAATTTATTTGGTGCAAAATAATATATAATACAGATTTATTATATCAATATAATGAGATGTAATATAGTAGACAAGGGTAGCATTGTCGATAAATATGTAGTGAATATAATTATTAACTAAGTAATGATAAAGTTGAACACGCAATTTCAAATACCTTGGTTACGTTATTTAAAAGTACCTGTCCAAATTATAATATTTCAGGTGCTTACAAATTTTTTTTTTTTAAATAAACCTTCAGGATTATACTAGTCAGTGAATTAATGAAAAATATAATCTTTATTATATTGCTATAAATACCTAATGAACACGTGTAATTATTATTAGTATGCTATTAATAGAATTATGGATAACACATTCGCGGTAGGATTTTCGCTATGTTGCCACGCTGACCACGTACGAGAAAGTGATGCGCAACCCTGCCACTTCACGCACACATTTGCGGGTGTGCGCCTTACTGTATGTAGTGGTAGGTAAATAACTTTCGATCGTTGTATGGCGGTTCCGTGGTGTGCTAGAACTTAGTCAAAAATAGTCGCCATGCTGAACTGTGCATGTTTGCCATCGTGCTGAAAGGATTTGCCAATCGACGGTATTCGCCGATTGTTGCCAGTTGCGCCAGATGTACTATATATATTTCAAACTCACAAACAGTACAAGATAAAACAAACATAATATTTAATAAACATTTATTATATTTAACAACTAGAATACAAGTTAATTAATTATACATCTAAAACATTTGCCTTGATAATAGAAAATGGTGTAATTAAGCATGAATCTTAGATTTTTTTTAAATAAATGCATTTGATTATGAGAGCTAAAACAAACTTAAGGTGTATACAATACTGTAAGTACATAAGTAATGATAGGGTGACGCCACACTGTTTCAGTATCCCGCCCACCATATCAAGATATAATTAGAACGACATTTCATGAACCACTAAAAGTCAATCAATGAAAATATTCATATACATAGCTTTATACAATGACACACAACCGAAGTTTTGCTGTTTTTTTTTTCACAAAAATACCCATAACATACTATACAATACATAGACGTTAATGTATATAGGCATAAGAGATCAATTGAGTGTTATTTAAATATTTCATAATAAAATACAATGGTCGATTTTACATTTCTTTTTGAAAAAGCAGCTCTAAATAAGTGCAAAAAATATAACTATACAAGACAATGAACTGATGTAATATTTTTAAAGCGATATCGACTAAATTATCGATAAAATAATGATACTACAATGCAAATGGTGATTACCAAGTACTGATACGCCAATATATCCGTGATAAGAGTAGAGTTGCTAGTAACTAGTAATTTTGACTGATTAATATGACAGGTCGATTTTTTAAACGAGCCGTAGTGGGTGGCATAAGGCTTACGTTACATTTGTTATGATAAAATGTTGGCGTTAATACGAACTTTAGAAATCCGTTAAAGGAAATTGTTCTATAAATTTTCGCAACAAGGCATGAAGAGTCGATGTATCAAGAAATACTTTTCATGAGTGTCTATTTCCATGTTATATGATTAAATACAATGGTAAGGAAAAGTGTAAAATTCCTAAAAGTCATAAAAGGCACTTATAAGGTATTAGTTAATTCTCATAATTTGTAGTTTGTAATTAAAATTTTAAAGGCAATTTGAATAATTTAGGTAGATCTAGCAGTGGATGGTAGCTTAGAATTAGTTTATGGTTAATCTCATAACCAATGTCATACTTCGGTAAATGGGTTGGACTTTTGTTATTTGTATTTTAACTAAATTTTAACAACATTATAACGCAATAGAAAAATGTTGTTCTTGTCGATCACTTTGGATATTAAAAATAAGCAAACGCGAATAAAAAAACGAAAACTATATGAAATTTCGTTGAAACACGTCTTTTAACAAAAAAAAAATAAGAATAAATAGCAAACTATCACATTTCTCTTTTATTTGCTTAATATTAACACGTCTTCTATAAATCTAAGAAACAAAACACTATTTGATAACCTCTAAGGCACAACTAGTTGTAATTGTTATTTTCATTAGTTAACGAATAAAATTAATGTAATGGCCGTCATTTCAGTGCACAGTTCGAAAATAAATGTGAAACATTCAAAAGCGAGCTAAGAGCGCCTTCAAATTAGACGCTTGTAGAAGAGCTAAAGTGGCGCGAATGCTGGGACGGCAGCCGCGCGTCTGTAGCGCTTTAGCAGTTTTTAGTTCTAGCGAACTATATTTCGATGCTTTATTTCTCAAACTAGTATCTTATGAAGAGTAATTATTCAGGAGACGACAAAACCTATTTATTTTAAATTTCTTATCAAATTAACACATTTGGATGCATTAATTTAAGAATAGGTAAAAGCAAGTGTGACAATGTGTGAATATGAAGGAAATGTGATGTGAAATCAGCCTGCAAAATCTGTATAAACGAATCTATTTTTTGCATTTCAGTAACTTTGTGCTTTAAGATACGAGTTTGAGAAAGTAAGGCGACGTTTTAGTATTTCGTTTATGACTGCAAAAGTGGCAGGCGCGTGTCACGACAGTGGCGCTGCAACGGCGTTTCTAAATGTTATATGAAAATTAGTAGTGACGCAGCTGTACCGCCACGGTGGCCCTATAAGCTTCTATAAGCTTCTAATTTGAAGGCACTCTTAGTCTTGTTTCCTTTCCGCAGACAGCGCGGAGATAGAATACCTTTTTTGTTTCAGCTTGTATACATGTTTTTTCTAAAACGTACTTTAGGAAGCTAAGTCGCACTTGACAACTAACATAGTATTATCTCAAAAATTGCGTTATATTATATTTTATCTCAAAATTGCGTTATATTAATAATGCATCTCCAAAATTTCGCTGTATTGATGTGTCATTCATATACGATTTAATTTCAAAGTAACAGGACAACACTGTCGCTTTGACACTAAATAGGTAATATTAATAAAACTTAAAGCAATTTTGAGATAATACTATGTTAGTTGTCATGTGCGATGTCTAAAACCCATTTTTGAATGTTTCGCTTTTGATTCGAGGCGTAACGTTGTAGAGGTATTGCAGCGTAAATGAAATCAACCTACACGCGTATTTCTGAGAAAAATAGGCCATTTAGACGATTTAACGTGAACTATAACAACGCACATGACTTATCAATGTACGCACGGTGGTCTTTAATAGTGTAATCTGTTTTTGCATTTTTAGAAGATAGACGTCTTCTAATGATATAAAGTATTGTAAACCACTTTTCTATTAGGACGGTTACACACGGCGATTGTTAGCAGCTATAAACGCGCGATTGCATCGCGACACTTGCGATTAATAGGCGGCTGAATCGCTGCACACGCGCAGCTAAAAGTAGCTGTGTGTAATCGGTCTTACAAGCAGAAATCGGAATAGACAGAGTATATCTAGCTAAACTTCAAAGAAATTAACCCACATAGAGTGAATAATACCTCTCTCGGAAATTCTAGAATTATTGTATGTCTTTTGTTCTATAATTTTAATACGTAACAAGGAATTACTTTATTCAATTATTGAATATCATGATGTTTTAGTGCCATGATTATCATATTATTTTTGTGAAAATACTTCAGTAGTTTGTTATTTATTATTATTAATATAAAAATCGGAAAGAAAAATTCCTTCCAGCTGGCTGGACTCGTTTTGTTTCTCACAGGTACGCTGAAATGTTTATACCCGTTTTGTAAAGTTTGTAATTGAAAATAAAAATAGAACTATCTTACTAGAACTTATCTTAATAGAACTCGATAGAACTATCTTGTTTTTATTTTTATTCATACCCAGATTTCAAAGTAGGTAATTATATTGTCTATTCGATTTCTGACTATAAGGCTCAATTTACATTGACGTGGAGTGGAATGGAAGCTAATTTTTCTGTACATAGCAAATTTTAACTTTATGTCAACTGTGTAACGTACCAACTAGATACAAGACGGGAGCTGCTGGAATTCCCGAGGTTGCGCGAGAAGTCTCCGGAAAACGCGCGCTGTTTTTTAGCTCGTATGTAGGATTGTATATTACACAATTGACATATAGCTCATTATGCTATGCACTATTTCATTGCAACAATGACATAAATACTAGTTCGAGTCAATATAGATTATAAGGTTTTCGTGATTATTACTAATTACAGGTTTCTTATCACGGTATGACTTCGGTATGTTTGTCGTTGGTTGAAGTTGTTTTGTCGGTAAAAAGTGAGTGACAATGGTAACGCCACAAGTAATCGAGGAGAAGGTAGTCGTGGACAGGGAAGAAGGGTAGACAGATATGTCTGCTTTTAAGTGTGAGGCCAGACGAGCGTAATTTTGTGAGTTGTGTTTTTTGAGTTGCGCAGTTTGCGCTGCATTCGGTTTCATATAAAAGTACGGTTTGTTTCACACGACGACGCAAAATGAGTTATCTGCTGACTCATGGTCGTAATGACGACTGACTTTCGGTCGCATCGTGTTTCGGGCTAGCGCGGGCGGAGGCAGGGATGAGGGGAAGGGGTCACTTTGGTATAGGATGCGCGTGAATGTAGACGTTTCTTGCGAAAATGTTCGATACGGAAAAATTTATCACCGAGATTGAACAACGTCTATGTTTATGGAATTTACCACAAAATAAATTAATATAATGAAGCAAATCAAAATTATGAAACAGATGAACAATGTGAAACTCTGTAATCTCCTGTTTGTAAAATATAAAAATATAAATAATTGAACAACTTACTTGATTGTTATTGTTAGTCTTTCCTCTGGCCTGATGGCTTGTCTCATATTTGTATCTGACTTAGCAATAAAACGTTTTACTAGGCTTAATATAATTATAATTATTCTTGGAAAACATTTATTGGCACGTGGTAGTACTTAACAAATTGATCTGGATGTTCACATAAACTTGTATGTAATATATGAAACTGCCCGCTTTAATCGTTTCATATTAAGTGGATGTGCCCAGCTTCTTTTTCAAACATCGTCTTCTAATGCTTCATAAATGCATACTACTTTTAACCGACTTCAAAAAAGGAGGAGGTTCTCATTTCGACTGTATGTTCTTTTTTTTTTGTTTTTTTTTTTGTATGTATGTTACGCGATAACTCCGGTATTTGTGAACCGATTTTCATGATTATTTTTTTGTTGGAAAGGGTGTATTTCCATAGTGGTCCCATTACATTTTGAAGAAAATCATCCACCTCAAAGGGTGGCTGTTCACGCATGAAGATTCATTTTTATAAATAGCGCCTAACTTTAATTTCGAAGCAATTACTTTTAGGAATTATTTAGTTGATTTTGCTATTTGTCCAATTCAATGCGTTTTTCTCTCGATATACTTTGAGTAGTGTCGTAGTGAGAACCTATTTTTATTATCTCCAGTATCAAGTCCTGTATAGTGGCGAACTAGGGGATATTTCAATGAAACTTAGCAAATAGACGTAATTCCACGTACTTTTGAGGTCGGTTTTTTTAGTACTCTGTACTGAGATTATTAATGGATCCATTACACTATTACGACACACACACCCCGTATAAACGCTTAAAAGCAACTGGATAAAATACGTTCGTCTGGCGCTCCAACCAAATTTCGAGCGCAAAAAAAACGCAACTCACAAAATTACGCTCGTCTGGCCTCACACTAAAGCTGTTATTTGCCGCTGTCCCGTCAACCCATAACCATGGAGCGAGTCAATATTATCGCCACATTTTGTATATTATTTTTACAATTTATTTATAATTACTAAGCAGAAAACTCGGCACTGGCGAAATTGAGTACCGTCAATAAGCAAAAAGAAGAAGTTACAAAACTTCGCTTCCATTCCATATCTCAGTAATGTAGATTGGTCCTAAGACTTAAAAGGACATAACAAACAAAAAACTTGTATTCACCATTCTTATGAGTACGGAGTGCGAGGGTTCACGTTGATCATTTCGGTGGTGCTGCAATGAGAAAATGATAGACATCAATTATCTACGCTTTATAAGGTGTTTTTTTAATTCACTCGGAAGCGTATATGGCTTTCCGTATATAATACGTCCCCAAAGAGAGGTGAGTCAGGTACGCTTTTGGAAGTCTAAACAACTGAAATAGCGCACGAAACCTACTACTGTTGTAACTCAAAATTATGCTATTGAGAAAACAAACAAACGATTTGAAAACTAAAAGAAAAACCAAACGAAACCAGTATATCCCACTGCTATTACAATAATGGTGATCTAAAATTTTTTGGTTAATTAAAAAAAAATATATTATCATTAGGCATCATGATACCAATCACTATTGCACAGTTAAATTGCAAGTGGCAAATAGTGTTCATAAAAGTATCAAATTCGTCGCGCGTCATACCATAACAGCAACTCAGATGTTACTTTCAATTCAAAACGTTTAAATGAACAACCATTGCAAATTGAACCTTTAGCGTTTGCAGTAAAGTTGTTATTTGACCGAAGTAATAATGCAACATAATGTACCAGACGACCACACCAATGCCTGGTCTCAACCAAATTAACTCCCTGTACTGTGAGTACCAGAACAACAGAATTCACTCTGGGACACTTCCCCACGCAGACCAGAATCAATTTAGAAAAGTTCATTACCAAATTTGGTCCTACCGGGAATCGAACCCGAGATCTCGGCATCCAGCGCTCAGAGTCTAAGCCGTTAGGCCACCGAGGTCGTCGCAGAAATATTTTTTGTTTCCTTCTTTTGATTCTAAACAAGGGACTCTCAACCTTTTTCTAGTCATAGACCCCGCCCCTCTCAAAATGTCAAAGAGCCCACCCAAAGAGCTAACCCAATTACGCCACAAAATTGTTGAAGCAGCAGAAGAAATTAGTTTGAGAAGATTCGCACGATTGATAAAAAGATATTTTGTGAGGCGATGCAGGGCCTGTATTCGTGCCGAAGGCAAACAATTTGAGCATTTACTTTAACATTAAAGTATTACAATAGTTCCTTTCATTTCATTTTGATTAAAATTTATTATAATACAACAATCGACTAATTATTAAGTTGACACACTCACATGTCTTAGGGTAGATTATTTTGTTTAATGCGTTGTCACTATCCATATCACTCTATCACATATGACCATCTCACTTCCGCGATGTTAAAGCCAATCTTTGAGCACACAAAAGTGTTATTTATCATGGCGATTTTTTTTTGAAACGAGCTCCTTTTGCAAAAAATAAGTTATAATATTTTTTATGGAATGAAGAGTGCCAAGTATTGTACCATTTTGAAATCTTGATTATATGGACCATCTTTTAAAATAACTTGCCCAGGGTAGTGTAGTACATTTTGTTTAAAATATGAAGTGTCAAAGTTAGCGGACATATTTTTTTTTAAGCTACGACTCAATGAAACTTATTTTTTTTTACTAAACTCATAACGTTTATTGTTTGATTTGTGACTGCAATAAATAGCATGGTTATTTATGACGACGTTAAAAAAAATCACTCCAAAATTTGAAAATTTGTGACGACAGTACCTAAACATGTGGTCTAGGGTATCATCGATTTTCAACATTTTCAAAAAAATGCCTATTATCACTTATCTAAGTGACATGGATTTTTTTTTAATTTTTACCAGAACTGATATAACCTGGCCTCTCGCCCAGTGACCACTTGACGTTGAGTTTTGAGACACCCTGTATAAAGATTTCGACCCCGTCAAAAAAAAGTCATCACACGGATCTCTTAGGGATCCATGGACCACAGGTTAACAAACTCTATTCTAAACTGAATAAAGACATTGGACTTAACAATGCTACTGTTGAAAAGATAAGAGCTCAAGTGGATTCGGACATTAGAATAATTACTACTATACATCCACTAGAGAACGACTTATAATGGGTACGGTTTTTCGCAAGAAACGCTCGTAAGAAAGCGTCTCTGATTAATTAAGCCATATACGCTACCTGAAACTCCAAACACGTCTGCCATACAAATTACAATAAATAATTACAAATTATTTTTAGACTCATTAAGCTTTATTATACATTCGTATGAGAAATAATGATTGAGTTCCTAAATTAGTACAATGTTGTCTGTTTAAATGATAGGAACGACGTACTAAGGGGTAATTTAATGTTTACAAAAAATAACCAAACAATAAACAATCAACAACAAAAAATATAGACAAGCACAAAGATGTGAATTTCCTAATTCTCTACCCTAAGGTTGCTTCTTGCCAACCGCAACAAAAGATTTGTACGAGCTGCATATGGACGTGCAGTTTGATATTGTCATATAATTGAATAATTTGGAACACGCCTATGTTTAGGTGGTTGGAAGTCCATACCAGTGCTTCAAATTTTATTAAGTAACTGTATCGTTATTTAATTATTTTAAATTTAACTTCATTAAAGTTATAATCTGTTATTTATTATTTAATATTAAATGAAGAAAAATGTAATTTTAAAATTTTTAAACTGTCATTTTTATTATTAATTTTTAGTAATCAATTTTTATATCAAATTATTATCTTTAATTTTCGGTTTCATTGCACATATTGTAATTAAAAAATATGGGCTCAAATAAACGATTATTTTTATATTTTTTAATATGTAAGTAGTAACTATGATACAATTATTTTGATTGCCTTTCACATAACAATGGACGTACCCAATTTTTTTTATATATATTTTTCTTCTTTCGCATAACTAATTACACTAGCATAACTAACTCTTCGATGTCCATTTGAAAGCAACACGTGGTATCAAGTGACAGTTCTTGGCCGTCAAACAACCACTTGGAAAATACTGACCATCGCGGCCAGGCCGACGTGCTTTACATGAATGACAAAATATCTCCGTTAAAGCGGCTTCTTCTTGGTGTTTATCCAATTCAGCACTGATTAAACAAGAGCGTTCTCATTATAACAAAAGAGAATTGACTTACTTGCAGGGTACACGAATGTTTGGGCACTCTGCTTCGGATTCATGGTTGTAGGGGCACAGTGATTCGTTAGGTGGGAGACGGGGGTCTAAGTCCATCATGAAGGAAGCCGTGGGAGGAGGATAGTATCTAGGAATTTGATTTATAGGATAAATAATTGGTTTTTGCACCGTACGCGATGTCAGTGACGCTAATAATCGATAATTCGTCTAATTTCCAAGTTTGAAAAACCGACGTTTTCAAAGTCATAAATTATCCCCTTTGATTAAAATATATCGTGAATTCCAATTAAGTCTTAATCTGCAAGCCACTGATTGTACTCGGGTAATTTTCAGGTTAGTTTTCCCTACCTGATTTCGATGGCCATTTTTATTATTGAAACATTCTAAAATATTATCATGAAGTATTATTTAATATTCAGGTGTAGTAACCTAAAATATTATTTAATAAATTATTTAAAAACTCGAATATTTAGATAATAAAAATTGCTAAAGAAATTAGGTAAAGAAAACTAACCTGAAAATTACCTACTCGCGAAACTGAGGGAATTTCCTGAAGTACCAGAACAACGGAATTCACTCTGAGGGCACTTCGCGAACACTCAGACCAGAACCAATTTAAAAAATTTAATTTCCTAATTTGGTTCTACCTGGAACCGATCTCGGAACCTCTTCATCCAGCGCCCACAGTATAAACCGTTGGGCCACCGAGGTCGTCACACAGATTTCAATCAGGATGTTTTCGTTTTACGAAGTATTGCTTTTAAACAAACGTACGTTACTTATAATGCCGCCACAAGGACTCGAATTGTTGACCTCTCAATTGAGAAGCAACCGTTCTCCCACTGACCTACTACCATAAAAAGATAAACTTTGTTTTCATATTATATACTCTGTCTTTTTTGAAGACGGAGTAAAATTACATTTGTAGGGTCGCCAGTTTTCATACAATTTTAAATAGTCGTGTAGTTATTGTCGACAGTTTTATCGATAAATTGTGAAAGAAAGTAAAATTTTGCCAAAAATTACGGAATTGTGAATGTTACGACGTTCTACTCGTAAACATTACTAATTGCGTTATTGTCTTCTTCATTCTTATTTTGACAGTTGGCCTATCAGGATCAAAACAATTTTTATTCACATACGTTTTAACAAGCTGATTTCATATCCATATTGAATTAAAATTAAAAACTTTGAAAAGTGTCGCCTGTTTGTATTTTTAATAGACATAGTTCTAACTGCAGTGTGTGTATGTATGTATGAATTTACAAAAATTGACAATTCATTCACTTTAAAAAAAAATGTGCCCAGCAATTGGACGAATTATTAACCGATAATGATACAAAAGAAACAAATTTGGCCATTTATTGCATAAGCGTGACTAGCATAGAATCGATAATCGATAGAATATTTATCGACTACATAAATTCTTGCAAGCGGGCAACACTTTACGCAATGAACTGTCATTTTACTCTATCTTCAAAAAATACAATATAAATGGGATTACTTGTCTTATGTGTGGGAGGGTCTTATTAAATTCTACACACTATAGGGAAACTACAGTTTCATAAACAAAATTTAAAGTTTGGAGTTCCACGATTATTTATTACCGTGATTAGAGAGGTTAGAACACGCACGTCACAAACATAAATGAACATTACGCGTGAGTAATTAGAAAAGCTGGTACATAATAGGAGGCCAAAATTGATTTGCCACTCAACGTACAGTACAATTATTTCCCTAACATTTCTCGGCAATCTTCGGTTGTCGTCGGAATTTTATCATTTGTCTTTTTGCATTTGGTACAAACCGGACGCATTCAATCGACTCGGAGGTATAAAGGTTGTGTCAGGGCTATGCGACACAGAGGGAAAGTACTTTAAATATTGTAGATGGGATATTTTGCTTCATGATGACATTATTTTATTTTTAAAGTAAGTTATATTCCATTCCAAACAAAAAAATGAAACAAGAACGAATCCATATGGTTTTTCTAATATAGCCATTGAAATTAAAAAAATATTAATTAGATTCAAGTTTAGCCTCCTTTCACAGAAAAACATAAAACTTAGCCTGTAACTTGGTAATGGAGCGCCTGCCGTCTCATGCGTTAGCCCAGCCCCTCCTAATAGAAATATAATACATGCATTCTAACACATATCAACACTTTTCAAGAATAGTGGTCTATCTCAGAATCAACCTAATTCATCAGGAAGACGAAAAACAACTGAAGTATTATAATGTAGTGCAAAGGCGATCAATCATACGCCAGTCCATGTTGTCACTTGTTTATTTTAACAATAAAAAAGGTCGTTGTCTTTATTACAATAAAACTTAGCATTCTGAATGCAGCGGTGTTACAAGACCAATAATATCAATTATTTTGGTTTGAGCCACTATTCTTGAACGCAGCGAATATATTCTTTGGAAAAAAACATAGTTGTTGAAATACCATGCACAAACAGTAAAAAAAACTTCTTTTAGATGCAGTCAACAGAACGCTGGGTTTTACACTTTCGACCGTGTAAGCATTGACTTACAAATTGTAAGTCAATGCGTGTAAGTCAAATTTATAGTTGAGTAATTGTCAAGTTAGTTTCTCTACCTAATTTCGGTGGAAATTTTTATTATTTAAGTATTCGAGTATATTATCTTGAAATATTAAATAATATGTCAGGTTACTACACTAGAATATTAAATAATACTGCATGATAATATTCTAGAATGTTTGAATAATAAAAATTGTCCCTGAAATTAGGCAGAGAAAACAACCCTGAAAATTACCAGGTTACGTTTAAAGAAATTTTTATTGAAAAAAAAATTAAAAAATAAGTGCCCATTTGACCTCCATCTCATCTGATGGAAAGTGACGATGAGGTCGAGGATGTACCATGCACACCTAAATAATGCCATTGCACATTCTCGCCTTAAAAAGGTCCAAGTTATAGCGTTCGGGCAATAAGTCTGCAGGCAGGGAATTCCACTCCCAAGCCGCTCGCCACACAAATGTGGAAGCGAAATGTTTCGTGCGAATCCAGAGAATATCCACAACATAGGGGTGAAACCCCAGCCCATGTCTATTTCCCCGATGATGGAAAGGGGAAGGCGGAATCAAATTATGCAATTAGAGTAAGTGTAAAGGGAAACGTGCCGTTGATCGAGCTATAGACCACAAAAATGCATTCCAGCAAATAAAAACATTCTATGTATTAATTAAAGGAAAATATTCTGACTTTTTCTGTTACCATACTAAAGACAAAGTAGGATGATCCCTGTGACACTACATTTCACATTTGTTGTAGGAATGAGGTAAAGTCGAAAGATTTTTAGAGTATTTGATTTTTGAAGCAAAAGTTCTATGTTATAGTTTTATTTTGATGTATAGACGTGTGAAGTGTTTTGTATTATATTGAAGGTATAAAACACACAACTGTAATTAAAATTCAATTTCAATTCATATTTTAGTAAATTTAAATAACAATTTATTGGTTTCAAAAAGTAAATCACACGGACATGTCAATTCATTGTCTAGGATTAAAATTCATACTTTAAGAATGAATACACGCAATACACATTTTTTAAATTAAATTATCGAAATCTTTTTCTCCATACAACTCATCTGTAGTCTGTAACCTTTACACGTTGTCGTAAAAAATTATTGAATTTTTGAAAAAAAAAATCCGCTCATTTCTCACAAATAAACATTGATTTGTTATTATTTTTACTTTAATTTAATGTATCTACTTAAACAAAAGCTATTTCATTCATTTAAAAGCAACGCTTATAAAAATACTTTATAAAATACGTGCAAGTTGTTACAAGGTTCTAGTTCGTAAATTTTTATGGATTGTCAGGGATCTTTCTTGATTATTTTTAGTATAAGGTAGTAGGAGGACTAATTTCAGTAACAATTATAATATGGCATAGCTGCCAATGTTCCAGGCTATTTTGCGGTCTAATTAAACACTCAAGGTAATAAATAAATAAATACATATATATAAACACCAATTAAGTTTATTATTCTAATGGACAAACGTACCCAATTATTTTAAAAAGTGATAATGACATCACAGAAAAAATGTTACAAAAATTGCTCACATTTACACTAAAAATAGATATAAAGTTCATGGTCAAACATGAAAACAGAACTGAAATTCGATAAATAAACTAGTTACATACTAAATAATCCTTTTTGCTAATGAGTCACGGATCATCCTCCGCCCACCATTGACTTTAACTATTAATATCTCTAGCACTATTGGAGATATCGAAAAACGAATTACAAATATATTTTCAGCATTTTTGTGGGAGTTGAGGGTTTTTTAAGTATTTTTAGTAATTACCCTATTATGACTGCGACTAAGGGAGTCACCAGACTTAACGACGCTGCTTGAGCTGGTAAAAAATTGCTACGCTTTTTCAGACCCGTTCAAACTTGAAGCAAAATGTCTTTTTCGCTGTTATTGCATGAACACACAACAGTTAAACTTCGTAAAAACATAAACATCGTCGATAAATGTGGTAACTTCTTAAATAAACCTGCATTCAATCAGCAATGATTTTTATGAACAGTAACTGAAAAGGTTTGTAAAGTATACAAGAAAAAAAATCTCTCACCTCTTAGAGCACCGTACATGAATAACCAAGAGTACAATGCCCAGCAGAAGACAAAGGGTTCCAACAACGACGTACGCGACTCCGAGGAAAGGATTTTTGCCACCCAGTAAGGACGTAGTTGATATTATGAAGGTCTTTGTGCCATCAAAATCTGTTACTGGGTAATCTGAAAAAATAACTTTTAGTAAGTCTTCTTTGATCTGATTGAACTTGAACCAGCTTCCGTTGGCACACCGAGGCCACCGCTCTTATCAAATGAGCTACAGACCGAGACCCAATCAGTAGCTGCGTTGATATTATAGCTTTTTTTAAACTTTATTCAGTTTTCAACCGACGTCACAAAAAGGAGGAGGTTCTCAATTCGATTGCATTTTTTTTTTGCTTATTTTTTTTTTGTATGTATGTTACGCGATAACTCGGGCATTTGTGAACCGATTTTGATGATTCTTCTTTTGTTGTAAAGAGGGTACCTCAGTATTAGTCCCATTTAAATTTGAAGAAAATATTCCACCTTCAAGGACGGCAAAGTAGGGGATGAATCCGGTTTCGCGCACTTTCCGGTAACCGATTTCAATAAAACTTGGCAAATAAATGTAATTCCACGAACTTTTGAGGTCGGTTTGTTTTTACAAAAAAGTTTTTATTTAAATTTATCACGTCGTTTGACCACCCTGATATTAAATTATTTTTGTATAATTACTACACTAGTTTGTTATAATTACTAATACAAAGATCGAACACTAAGAAAAAATTGCTTCGACCTGGCTGGATTCGAACCAGCGTCAGCAGAACAGCTGGATTTGGTCAGCAAACCGCGCCAGACGCTATCCAACTAAGCCACGAAGGACCTAACGAATTTTTCTATGTGCTTTATTCAGTACTTTTCAATTTGTTATGACTTTAGGAAAAATGTTGTGTAAGAAATAATAAGTTTGAAGTCATGACTACTGCAGAAGTTCACTTCACGTAAAGTGACTCGACGAAAGACGAATAAGATGTAGCTGAGTGTACGTATACCACAAATACTGTAGTAGTAATGATATTTTGCAGATATCCAATCTCAAACATATTTTGATTCTTAGCTCCGATCAATAGATGCACCCAACTTGCACCCAAGTAAACTCGCGATGCGTTTGTAATAATGTTCAAAAAGGGCAACAGATGGCAGCTATAACATTTTTGTCAAAGTTATTGCTCTTGTTCAGGCTTTGCAGTTGATTATACATATATATAATAACATATAACAAAATCGCACGGAAACCGAGTCTGTACTTTAATATTTTGAAGTATAAGTCAGTGCAAAATGTTATTTGGTTTCGAAAATAAATTCAAAGAAATGACATGTATACAATTTATTACAAACTAAGAATTAAAAAAGTATACCATTGGGAAACCTTCGATTTGTTTCAACGACAGTTTACTGTTTTCACCAATTATCACAATAATTTTGTAAATGAATTTTAATTGAACATTCCTAAAATGTTGTTTAACTAGTTTTTCATTTTTTTTTATATGTTATACTTCTTATTTTGGTATGATATACCTCAATTTTTGGAGACAACACAACAACTCTTCATTTTATATACAAGTGTCGCCATCTACAGTTTTAAATATGTACTAAAGTCAACTTATAAGAATTGGTATCCCATGGTAATCTAATCATACTTACTGTACTCAACAATAAGCTTATAAGCTCCCTTGATAAGTCCCGTGCTAAATCCGTCTTTTGAGTGGTCGACACGACGATATAATTTGCGGAATGTTGGCAATGCCGCTGTACGCATCCATACTATTAAATCTTCATTCTGAAAATAAATAAGTACGAAATAAGGCTTTGTGACAGACTTGCCTAACATGTAGTGACAATAATCTTGCCTTGAAGAAAAACATCAGGATGAAACACATGTCGGGGCATTGCGCAAGGGCAGTGAGTTATAGCCTACATCTTCTCCTCAAAGAGTCAACACGGTTATTGATGGAGCATACGTCAGTCAGTTCCTATATCCAAGCAATAAGAGTGTATGTAAGGGACATTACCGGAAATGGAGTAAGGGTCTCGACATATTAGAAACGCACAATTTGTGTCGAATTGCATGATTTAATTCGGCTTTCCCCTTTCTATAATCGGGGGACTAGACGTAGGCTCAGGTTCCAACCCTTTGTTATGGATATCCCAAGAACACGTACGAAGCGTTACGATTCCATATTTCTATGGCGAATGGTTATAGAGTGGAATTTCCTGCCTGCATATTTATTCCCTGAATGCTTCAAGGTGAAAGTGAACGGGCATTGTTTAGGTGTGCATGCTCCATCGTCGACCTCATCGACACTTTCCATCAGGCACTGTAATGACGTTTTCCGTTCGACATCTGTCCGAAACTATTACCGTCAAATAAGTAATACTCGACCATTTATTAAAAGACGTAAGAAGCGAATGAAGCTTCCATACTTGACCATTGTTTTTTGATTTGGTCGAGTATTACTTATTTGACAGTAATAGTTTGGGTCGGACGTCGGACGAAGAACGAGAGTAGACCCCCTGGTGAGACAGAGGTCAAATGCGCACTTATTTATTTGTAAAAAAAACTACTCAAGGGCATTAAGTTGTTGCAGGCCGGCTCAAGCCGATTCCACGCGGATAAGTGTGATAACTCCTTTAGAGGAAACTATCTTCGAGCAGACAAATTCTAATTAGCGTAACAGTATAAAATTGTTTACACAAAGTGGCCTTTCAATTGATATACCATTCTTGGTATTGGAAGGCTCGACCAATCTGCTCATTCTCCTTTCCTTAATCAATTTCAAAAATAATTTACCAGAAAGCCATTATTTTCAGGATCCGTATCCAATTCATATATATGTTTATGCCAGTTCTGTGGTTTCGTGTAGTTTGCAAAAGCTGAAAAGAAAAATGAACAATCTTGAGTAACCCGACAATTTTATCAAAAACATTGTAGAAAACGTAGTCGAATGAAAGCAGGATAGGTAAAATAATTCATATCAACCAGATAAAAGAGGACTCTGGGGTTGTAAATTCGTACTAGAGTTCCAAGTGATACAGTAGCTCTTTTAAATGGAAAAAAGATGGTTCTAAATAATACCTAGTAAGAATAATATTCTTTACGTATGTCCGCGCCAATGCTGTGTTGAACGGAACGCATCTGCTCTCAGATTTTGGAGAGATTTATTAAAGTTGAGTTTATGCAACAACCTATACATAACAGCTGATGTTTATATTTGTAAACTTGAAGGTGGGTTATGTTATTAGGAAAAATTTAAATTATATATTTAAAAAATGTATCTATTCGCATATGCTATATTATCATTGACTTACAAATATTATGTTCTTTTTTTTTGTACAAGTATCTAATTTGAACTCTTTACAATGTTAAAAGTTCCAGGAAATATTGTCACTATCAGTACAGACTAAAAATACTGCATCGATGAAACGAATCGACAAATTTAATGAATGGATTTGTAAACGCGCATCGATTTTATATTTCTTTTTATTATGCAATGTTTTACTGTTTAAAATTTTTTAATCTGTAACTCCAATGAATGTAATTATTTTAATTGCATTATCATCTGGTGCTGAGTTTTTCTATTTTTAATTGCTTAAACTTGTTTACATTAATTAATTACAGATTAATCGATTTTAATTTGTGGATTAAGTCATTTTAGATTTCTCATTTTTGGGATTTTTTAAATTGACAACTTGTTGATTTTTTATATTCTGAAATAGAAAAATATAACATTTTTAAAAATCTATACATACTTCAACTTAATACATTTTGCTTAAGATTTTGGTTGTTATGAAAATATTTTTGTAATAAGTTAACAAAGTTTTAGTTTAATTAAGTTTCCATTGATTTTTAATTCTGGATTACCATCTTTCAGGGTCTGCCCTGGTCCTAAGGGTGGGTTTCTAAACTTGATCTGCTTATCAGACGCCCACGCAATGCCTGTGCGCAACACCGGCACCGGGACATTCTCGTTCAAATCTTGCGTATGCATTGTCAGGGTATCTGTATAAAAAACAAATTTCTTAAATGTCATATTTTATAACATGGTTTTAAGAATCTGTTTTATATGGTACATGACAAAAAATATCGTACCATTGAATAGCGAGTTGGCTATAGCACCGCACGGTGCTACACGTGTCTGTACATCACCCACCATGACATATAAAAATGGCTCGCAGTCTGTGTTTGGGGCAAGGTCTAATCTTCCAAGTAGCTGATCATCATCCCTACAAAATTGACAAATAATCATATTACAATAAATTTATGAATACAGTGTTGAGGAGATATTATCAATTCCTAAGTGTATAGCTTACATTAAAAGTATTTTAAAAGTCATATTACAAAATTGAAGAGTATGTTTTAGATAAAGATGTATGGAAACACAACATGAGTCTAGATTCCACACAATTATGATTCAAAATGTATTTATAGCATTTAAGTTTATTTGAAAAGAGCAACCCCTAGAGTTTTGCTCGTTATTCTCGGGGAGGTCAGAATAGTGAACGAGTAGTAGCTTAAAAAATGACGTTTTCAAAGTGTAAAAATTTGACCTATGGAATAAATGATTATTTGACTTGGAGACATATCTCTAAGGCCACAAATTCGCATTTTAGTGCTTTCAGGGGAGCGTACATTGTGTCGTATGTTGGATGTATTCAACACAAGATACGTTTGCGCGTAATGTACACGCAAATCTTGGACGACCCACTGAATGCATCACCGCACCGTTCCGAATGTGGGGCCTAAAGTGTGATTATTTTCATGATTATCAAGTGACAGGGCGAACAAGTCGTATGTTTGGTGGTCACCCAATATGCGTAAGTTTTTTTTTCACAATACCAAGTGACGGGACGAACAAGTCGTGCGCCTGGCGGTAAGCGACACGCCTATTCATAACAATTGCATTGCCACTCAGAACTTTAAATCGCAAAGGTACCGCCACTGCGCCCGTGACCTCGACACATAAGTTGACAAGTCCCATGTGCGTGTAATTTCACCAGTAGCAGTGCCGCTTTAAATAGCAAAATTAACGCGTGTGTGTGTGTGTGTACTAAGTGAGCACCCTCTGAAGAACGTTTTAAAATATTAGTCATATAGTAGAAGTTCTAAAAGAATTGTAGAAACCAATCTTTCAATTTGTAAAAAGTTACAACAAAAAATAAATAATGTGTGCTCACTCTGTTTTCACAGATGGCCAGTCAGTTCTAGAAAGTAAGTAGTACGTGTGGTGGTGAAATTACAGGCACATGGGACTTGTCAACTTATGTCTCAGAGTGACAGACGTAGTGGCAGTGCCCCTCGGATCTTTTACGATTCAAAGCTCTGAGAAACACATTGATATGTCTCATAATTGGTATGTTTGTTTACTATATAAGATTGCATTGAAAGATTTATACAAACCGGGACTTCACGTATCTACGATGATTCTGATAATAATTGCTTAGGCCGTAATAGAAATAAACATCGCCTTTAAAGTCTTCAGTGAGGTTGAACTTTATTTCACAAATGCAAGTCTTGTTCAATGGGTCCTTAATGAATTCCGGATCTTTAATGTAGTCTGCACATTTTGTTCCCTCGCTGTCAATTTTTTCACAATACGTGTAATCTATTACCTGCTCTCTAACCTATAAGGAGATAACAATTTTTAGTAAATAACAAAATAACATATTAAATAAATTTTAAATAATTAATAATAACATTTAATAAACCCCTGATACAAAACAGCGTATTCCAAATTGTCACCTCATATAAGATAACATTTGTTAAGACCAATTACTGACTCCAAAGACAATACTGCCGGTACACCCTGGTGCCAACACTGACAACTCTCGGCTTCAGTCTGAGTCTTACCAGTGAGGGCGCGAAGCGATCAACACGGCCCGGCTATGCGTTTCTGGGGGTGGACCATGGCAAGTGGTGGGCGGTCTTAATTTACATCCTCCTGCGTTCATGTCTACGCCGTTGAGCGCCGTACGCAGGGATGAAGGAATCCTGGGGGGCCGAGCCCGAGCGGCAAGCAATACGCCCTCTTCGGCCCTGATTTCCTGCTAAACGGTAGCCTTGTGACTAGCCAACACAGGGAAACGGCAATGTGTCCCGTCCGAGGGCCACCGGCAAGGTGCGGGGGGATGGATTCGGCCATGCTGACGGGGTGTGTATGTGCGGAACACCTGGCTGACTTTGATCGAGTCAACCAGCCGCACATTTGGAGCCCCCGATGGCGCGCAATGAGCTCCTACCTTCTGCCTTTCTATTTCTCCTGGTAATCCTAGTCTCCACTGGGACATCCCCAAAGGTGTGGGCTCCGTATTGGGTGGGAAATCACGAGAGTGAACACAGAACACTGCACTATGGACTCTGCAGATCAATTAAAATCAATCAATCACCCAAAACCGGTGGTACTGGAGGGGAACTGTACACACACACACAACAGCACCTTACAGTGAGTGGTAGGCCAAAGGGGAAACGCCAAGGTCAATCAAGCACCGATGCTGGTGCTAGCACAGTGGCCATTTTACATTAGCGGTAGTGGCCCGAACCTCTCGTTCTGCGGCCCCTGCAAACACACCCGGTTCCGCATCGCAGAATCCCACGAACATAGCTCTTGAAGCAGAGTGGACCCTGGTACTCACCAGCAAACCCAAACTCAAGGCCACGGCACCCATCCGCAAGGAAAGGATAAGTGGCCACGGCGAGCAACCACCTCCAGCCCCCAGTGGAAGCAGGGGACGCCCTGCCCGCAAGAACAAGAGAGGTCGTCTCAGGGAACGCGAGCGCCTTAAAAACCCTAACAACCAACGGCCGAAGGAGGGAGAGGCGAGGCCTCCAGTGGATGACGGCAGTGGCCCGAGGACTGCACCAGTGCGGTCTACTGGGTCCGCCGCACATCCCCCTGGAAGGGCCCCCCTCCCTCCTGGAAACAAACCGGTAATCGCGCCGAGGCCCTCGACTAATGCCAAACGTGCCCGACTCGACGAGACAATATCTCCGAGAGGTGAGCATAAACAGCAAAGGGTTGAGAGGCCCGCCCAACATGCACGTACGCCGAGGCCACCAAGCCAAGGAAGCCAAGAACTGACGGCGGTGATCATCTCGGCAAAAACTGGCTACATACGGAGCCCCGATGCCGACAAAATTCAGGAGGCCCTATGTGAGCGCCTCGCCTAGGGAGCGGAGGAGTGCAGCGAGGAAGACGTTGGCCCACAATTCAGAGGTAAACCTGTCTATAGCGACGGGTCCCTGAAATTGTGGTGCCACGACACAGCCACGTTCCAGTGGCTAGAGACGCCATTAGCACCATCAGGCTGCCGTCCGGGGAGCCCCTCTCATTGAAAAATGGGGTGAAGGCTCCCCGGAGGGCGGTCTGCGGGCTGCTGATCCCTGGCCACTGGGAGGATGCACGCCGAATCGGCCGCATCCTCAAGTGGTAAAACCCATGGGCAGAGGTTCACCGCTGGTTTGTCCACAAGCTACAGCAGCAAAGTGGATATAACTTCGTGGTGGTGAGCCTCCCCGAAGAACTGGTCCCGGCTGTCCTGGGGCATGACCGGCGTTTCACTTTTCAGTTAGGCATGGTCTACCTCAGGTTCAGATCCCAAAGGGGCCTGTACACGGACACGCCGCCTGAGAAGGCGGGAATTAATAAAACACCGATGGATGGAACACTGATGATGGATTAATAAAACACCAATGGATAAAACGCCGATGGATAAAACGCCGATGGACATCAGGCCGTTACACCAAGTACCAAGAACAGTTCTCGATTCTGACAGATTTAGGAAACAAAGGGATGTTAATTCGGATATTAGAATATGTTAAGTATAAAAATAATATATTTTGTTTTTTCTGATTTTCCACATAACCCAAAATTAAATGAAAAATGGATTGAGGTGACAGTAATATCATTTTCAGTTGTCTTGACATTCATTAATTTAATCAATCACATACAACAACAGAAAACCAGGTAGTAAATTTAATTAAGGCAGTCAGAAGTTAATGCATTGACAAGCATTTTCATTATTTAAGTAAGCATTCGAGATTTTCTGTAAAGAAAAGACAATTATATATTAAGCTCATTTATAGCAAGAACAATAATTTTAATATACACTAACCATTGCAGTTGATTAAAAATTGAACCACAAATCTTTAATTTTTTAATGAATAAACATTTTCTTCAAAACACGTTTTATTAAAGGATATGCTTATCTTATTTTGGTGTTATTTCACTATATTTTTAATCCTCAGACTCAATTTATACAAAAATTTGCTTCCATTCTGTTCCGCCACAATATCAATTGAGCCTTATATTCAATGAAAAATCTTTGAAAAATCATTTCAAATACGCCGAAGGAGGTTTCCTACCTTTATACAACGCTTGTGACGTCATAAGAGGTACGAAAAATGTGACATGTTTGGTTTTCATGCAGATTAAACTGTAATAATAAACTGTAATAATAATAATAAACTGCCTCCATAGCCGAACGGTTACCATGCCCGGCACGCAGAGGTCCCAGGTTCAATTCCCGGGCCAGGAGAAATAGTTGTATGGCCTACAATTATTTCTCTCGAGAGTTTGGGTGTAATTTGTGGTTGTCTATGTGTGTGTCCATGGCACCCGCGACACTGGGTTTCCCTAGTGCGGGGCTATGTTGAGTGTGTGCGTTATTTATTTATTTATTTAGATTGCGGTACTTACGGCGTCTATTTAGATACGTCTGTAATTTTTTATATCTTATTCAGTTTCAGTTTTATTGTTAAGCAAAATCAGCATAACTGACATTTCTTATTTGTAAAAAAACTTTAGGTTATGGCAAGGAGGGCAGAATAGTTGCCTTCTTTTTGTTTGAGATGTAAAAAATAAAAAAGACATTTATTTCTCCACATCATATCGAAATTACAATAATGCCACATTACTGTAAAAAAGCTAAGAGATGCAGATAAAAAGTTTAAAGACAGCAGTGCTGATTTTAGTCTTCACCTGTAGGTATCACTGATTGCACCAGGTTTGTGAGCAATGTGCACACCAACTACCATATCTATATTAATTAATAGGTTAAAGTTTAAAGACTGTCCGTGCAAAGTTACAATTTTGTAGAAGTAAAGTTTAGTACTAGATAAAATGTTTTCAATTTATGCTCTCCTATTATGTTAGGTTCGAGTAAAACAACTTATTATTATTAGGGTAGCTTATTTTGGGCCTGTACATCTATGTCTCTGATCTAATGTGGCCTAAATGTGTTACAATTTCTGAATCAAGATATGTCTTGTTGATTCTATCTAGAATTAAAGAACTGTAGGATTTTCGCTTCAATGTACCACCTGTGGCTGGGGAGATGTATACCAATACTATCATTAAATGAAAAATCTCATGTTTTCAAATTCTAACTTATTTTCAGAAACATTAATCCATTTTCAAAAAACAAAAAAAATTGAGTAATAAATGTCTTCCATAACTTGACATGAGCTATAATACTTTAAATAAGAAGAATGACTTTGACAAAGTAAAAATAGAGACCTAAGCAAGTTTTTCACATTTACAAAAACGAACTTAGCCTAAGGTTAAGCAAAAAATTACAACAGTTTTACTCACAAGTTTTACGTTCACTTTTCATTTCTTACTTTTACTAGGCAAAGTTTTAAGTTTACATTTAATTTATTGCTTAAACTTAAGCAATATCCGTTTTGTAAATACAAACACTTGCGCAGCTCACCATTTTCAGTTACTCAAAGTAAAAGTTTATTTTATAAATTTACAACCCTTAGCGTTAGTACGATTGTCCGTTGAGCACAATGAATACGGCATTGACGTAACCTACTTTGTTTATCAAATGACGATTAAATGACGCTACAAACTTTTATAGCCTTTCAGTGTTTTCCTTGTAAATATCAAGACCAAGTATTTTAACAACATCAGAATCAGTTAATGATGTCAAGCAAATGTCAAAATTATTTATGTTCCTTACCTCATCAGAGAAATAGAGGAGACCAATACCGACAGGAATAAAAGCAATACCAATTACGAAAAACGTCGGCAAGACAGTTCCCGCGGTCAGTATAGGCTGCCAGGCAGGCAGACGCTGCTGTTTGAATGCAGATTCTACCAAAAAACATCACCATAAGTGATCAATACAACAAGGCCAACAAGGTGTGTCAATTTTCCAATGGTCTCAACATAAAACTTACCTGCTGGCCGTTTAGATTTTACGTTCGTTTCCGACGTATCACTAGAAGTCGCCATTACGACTAATTGCACCTAATTCCTTTAGTACGACGAATAAAACCACACAATTACGGAAAACCAAAGGAATAGCAATCACTTATCCAGTTCGCGAAATGTCAATAATGCGCTTTTTTATTTCTTAAACAATGCATGCTATTTAAAAAGAGTTTTAACGTTAAGATTTTAAGATTTTTTTGTTAAGATTTTTTTTACGTTAAGACATTTTAACGTTAAGAGTTATCATCATTTTAACTTTATTATAGCCACAGACTTATAAATAAGTCTGTGATTATAGCATATAAGCCATCTCTTTCAAACAATTTATATTGAGAGTCGTATTCCAGAATTCTACTCAATGCTCAAATCTTGGACTGGAGTATGATTTATAGCACTATAAATCATACTCAAGTCCTTTCCATTAGGGTTGTATTTCCAGTGCTTGAAATCATACTCACTTCTCATAAGTCCTGACTTGAGCATTGAGTAGAGTTCTGGAATACGACCCTAAGGGTCGTATTCTAGAACTCTACTCAATGCTCAAGTCAGGATTTGAGTATGGTTTAAAGCACTCGAAATCATACTCAAGCCCCTGCCATTAAGGTCGTATTTCCAGTGCTTGTGTTTCAATTGCAATCCCGACTTGAGCATTGAGTAGAGTTCTAGAATATGACCCTAAGAGTATAACTGAGTATAGGGACTTTAAAAAAAAAATCAATTTGTATAAATATTATATTTTGTGTCTTCATAAAAACACACAGCGTCGTTGTGATTGAAGCACAAATTAGAAAGATTGGATTGAAGAAGGCTTTATGAATTACAATTACTCCCGTCATGTTTGGTTTTTTTGTACTGTACCTGCATGTCACCGCGAGGGCGCCACCTTCTTTGTGATATTTAGCTCAAAAGGTTGGCACCACTCCAGAGCTGTCAACTTCTCTTGTCATAGCGTTTTGTGTAACTCCCGCTTAAACTGCGAAATTTTTTTCATAATGTGTAAAATTCGAAAAAGTTTGCATTTCGTACCAATAGTGTTTATTGGTGTTAAATTCGAAGGAAAACTGCGTGTACAGTAAAAAGGAGTGACGGGAATCCATTTAGTGGTTCCCAAACGGTGCATGATGAAGCGTTCCAACGAAATACTCTTTCCCGCGAGTCATAGCACATGATCAAACCGCGGAAGACGATAGTGGGGGATAAGAATAAGAATCGGAAGATGAATCCTCGCGTACTCCTAACAAGAGGACGAGAATTAGTCAACGGGAAGAGAATGCGGACTCTAATTAATCACGTAAGTATATTAACAAATTACGTACAGTTCTACCTCCGCCAAATACACAATTACGGGCTACGCCTGCTGCTCCAGATGCACAGCCCACATGTATTGATGCACAATTTCTTGTTAAACCTAATGAGGGACTACTTGATTTGGCTGACATTAAAACTGTTACTGACTCCAATAAAGTTATTAAAATCGCACCTCGGGCCTGTGTGAATGAGTTAATTAAACTCCAGCACTCTAAAACTGAAGAGTGTGAGGAAGTTAAATATTCAAAGGCACTAACTACAATGATAAAGAATTTAGAATAAATGATGAGCTTTGTTACCTCTGTCCAGGAAAATATTTTTTCACTTTGACCGAAAGAGTTATGGCGGGGTTATTAGAGCATTAAGAAATTATGAGGCAAAACTTACAGGACATAGTAAACTGGGCACGCAACTCATCTACCGATTAGTCTCCGTCTAATTAATTTGAAAAAATAATGTCTACTTTTGGACCAAACTCATATAATTATAGATATGTGGAGCAACTTCTGCAGGTTGTATGTGGGAAAAGAGTGGAATGTATTGAAGTTCGAAGGGAGTGCATAATTTCTGAGATACTTAATAAAAATTTGAAAAGTACCTTGAGACAATTACGTACTAGTGCTGAGCATCTATTTGATCATAACAGTTTAATGCCAGTCCTTCAATCATTGGGAGGTACAACTAATTGGCTTAATATGCATACCTTAATGATAGCAAACCAATGCCAAAGAAACACCCTGCTGAACCCACCCCATTGTACTTCATACCAAACTCCTCAAATTAACTGAGGCTCATTCCAATCGAGCAATAATAAGAATTTCCCTAAGAAAGATTTCAAAGCACCTTCTAATTGCTTTCATCTCAACAAAGGCAAGAAATGAGTCACAGATTCAGAGGTGGATGTTTGCAGGAATTTCTAGTAGCATGGAAAACACTGGGTGCAAACAACATTATTATGAAAATAATCTCGGGAGCATGCATACCAATATAGCAAGCTACCTACATAAATTACCTTTCCCTTATTTTAATAAAGTGTTATGCAAGAAAAGTTTCACCAGAATTGACACTAATGATAAATAAGTTGAAGGAACAGTGGGTTTTAGAATGCCCAAAGCAGGTGAGTCCCAGTTTGTTGTCAAACATGTTTGTATACCCAAAAACAGTGGTGGTCTCCACCCTATTTTCGATCTTCAGGGATTGAACAGATTTGTGAGAACAAAACATTTTCAATTTTTATCTCATAACCACAGCACCCGAATTCCTTCAAGCTCAAGATTGGATGGTGAAAATTGACATTTCCAATGCCTATTTTCATATTCCAATAGTAGAGTCCCACTGTTGCTATCTGAGAATGATATACAACGGCGAACTCCTTAATATGTTAGCTCTATCTTTTGGCCTAGTGTCTGCTCCTCTTACATTTGCAGCGCTAATGAATTGGATTGCGGAAATCCTTCAAGCCAGAGGAATTTGAGGTCTAGTTTATCTAGACAATTTCGTATTGATCTACCAGGACCAGTGTAAACTGATCTCACAGACTTCGGAGGTCAGCCTTTTGGAATCACTGGGTTGGGAAATAAATTATTCAAAATGTCTATTAGTCCCCAGTCAGCAGCTGGAGTACCTCGGAGTTACTTACAACACCAAGTCAAACAGAATGTTTCTGTCAAAAGGAAAGGTAACAAAAATAATGAATACCATATTAAAGGTACTAGAAAAGAGAAAATGCAATCTGAAGCAATTACAAAACATTTTAGGACAGGTATATTTTGCAAACTTCGTGGTGCCGAGAGGCCTTCTTCAATGTCATAGTCAAATAATTGTTTATTCCATACGTAAAATTTTTACACTTGAAAACATCATTTTTTAAGCTACTTCTCTTTCACTATGCTGACCTCCCTGAGAAGAACAAGCAAGAAACTCTAGGGATTGCTCTTTTCCAAAAAAAATTAAATGCTATAAAATACGTTTTGAATCATATTTGTGTGGAATCTAGAGTCACAATGTCTTTCCATACATCTTTATCTAACACATAGTCTACAATTTTGTAATATGACTTTTCAATTAAAATACTTTTAATAAGTTTTAAATTTAGGAAATGGTAAACTTAATATATGCTCCAGAATCTTATTGTAAAAACGTATACAGTTCGCCATAAAAGAATCATTTACCTTAGTTAAACAAAAATATGGTACCATGAGTTTGGACTTAGTTCTAAGGTTAATATTATGGATATCTTCTTTCTTAACGAAGTTATGTATACTTTTACGGGCATACAAAATATTTGAGTAAATGTACTGTGACGCCACAGTCATGATACCAGTCTCCGTAAAGTTTTCTCTGAGAGAAATCCCAGAACCTAAACGGTACATAGAATGAATTGCTCGGTTTTGCAACACAAATATGGTTTGTATATCTGCCGCTTTACCCTACATGAGAATCCCGTAGGACATTATACTATGGAAGTAACTAAAGTAAACTAATCTAGCAGTAGCAACATCGGTAAGTTCACGTATTCTACAGACTGTGTATGCAGCAGAGCTTGATCTGCTGGCCAAAGAAGATGTATGTGGAAGATAGCTTTATTAACTAGTTCTAACTGAAAAGTTATCCATTAATTTCTATGATTGGGCTAGTCGATTTTACATTAGGTAATTCAAATTTGACACACTTTGTCTTTTTGGCATTGAGCAATAAATTGTTAATATTAAACAAATAAACTACCTTTAAAAGGGTATCATTAATATTGTCATAGTTAACGTCATTTCAAGCCAGTGGAACCGATCCTTGGTGCCAGGGCTGTGAGTTTTTCCGCAGAAGTTAAATACTTCGGGGTAACCCTAGATCAAACATATTATGCCTCTATTGTTTGGAGTGGCAAAGTCAGTCAAACAACCACTATTGCCGCATTGGGCAGTCTACAGCGTGCCTGCTAGCAACTGGAGCCATGTCCATTACACCTGGAGCGGCCCTAAATGCATTGCTGAATCTGACTCCCTTGCATTTATTCATACAGAAAGAGGCCAGTAACAGCGTGTATAGGCTCTCCACCAGGTTAGGGACTAGATGGCTCTCCCAGACATTGATATCGACGCAGGACTCAATTCTGGAACATCCTGTTCTGGGAATGACTTCTGATGTCATGCTTCCTGTCAACGTACTCGTTGGTTGGGAGCAACAATGAAACGCCAGTTCTGGATCAAGACTACTTTAACTTGTTCTGTACTTTATTCAGTTTACCCACATGCATAAATATCAAATTCATATAAACTACCTACAATCTCCTTTTTACAAAAATTATAAAAAAAACTATATTGCTCATTAAACTAAGAACATAATATTCAATCAATTGCAATTAAATCAATTGCGCAATTGATTTCAATTGAATTGATTTTTTAATCTGATTGAATTATTGATTGAAATTTAATTGATTAACGCCCAACACTGGTTTTGCCGCCAAAAGACTTGCGGGACTTCTTTGCGACTGCGTGTGCCACCCGTTTTGGTATGGAGGTAGGCTATTAACTACGGGAATCCATCCCACCACCACCGGAACAAGAGCCTATCATTGTAATCACTACACCATAGACGGGTCAACGCACTTTGGCGCGAGAGGTCATTATTTTATGGCACCCAAAACGTCCTGCATTAAATAAAATCAAAATCAACAAAGTACTGAGTAATTTGTCTGCAATAGCGAACCGAACCAAATCTAGCCGACGACGCGTGTAAAATATCGTCTGAGAACTCCGCATGAATACATACTTACATGAGACGCACACAAACAAGACATAATTTTTCATACTTCAAAATCAAAGGAAAGACACAAAATCCAGTACGTGCCGACTAGGCCGATGCTTGAAAACGAGTACAAACAAAACAAGCAAGCTATAAGTTCTTCATGTAAATCGCAGTCTTCCTACGCGATATGTGATGGCTCGCTAATGGTACTGCGCATGCGCGAAGTGGTATTATACGATGAAATGTGATAGTAGTTTTGTTTTGCTATTACTATGTAATTTTGGCACGTCCTATTTTACCAGCTTTTTTTCGTAAGTTTGAACTTTATTTGCCATAATTTTGCTGTAACCGGTGTAACCTTATTTAATTTTGTAAAGTAATTGATTTTTATGTGGTTTTCTTACTTTATTCATATAATTTGTTGTGACATAGTGTCATAATTCAACAAATATGTGTTTTAGCGGTGACAGTTGTGTTGATCGTGTGTTTTCGCGAAAGTTAATTAACGGCGAATTTAAAAAGTTTTATTTTAAGATAAACTAAAAGTAGTTAAGAAAGGGCGATGTGTACCCGACTTGAAGTTATCTCAAAGTAAATGTAATGTAACTCGTCAATTCCACAATTCATATTACAATGTTGTTGGCTGACTGGATGTGTGCACTTCACACTCTGAGAGATTGTTTTTTTCTTGTATTTTATTCGCACACTCTCCAAATGTTTGTAATGACACCGGTTATGTCGATTCGAGTGTGTGCGCGTAATTCAGGCAGTAACACTAGATTTGATTTTGGTAAGTGCTTAAATTATTTTTGCTTTTTTAATATTTTCTTTTTGTGCCTATCACAACTAAAATTGTGTCAGTTAAACTCTACCTGGAGGCATTCTACCATGACAAACTCTACCAGCCATCAGAAGATGGATACAATGGTGTAACGCAAACTACGTCAACAGTCAGAAACCTGAGCTCCAGCAGATAGCTAAATTCATTGCTTACTTACATTTGCAGGAAAAACTAGCTTATAGTACAATCTTAGTGCATAAATCAGCCATATTAACTTTTTGTAAGATCAGCCAAGAGGAGACCGATGGTCACTTACTACTGCGACAAATAATCGAAGTTCTAATTTTTCTTTCTAGAATTAACATGCTGCCGTTAATTGAAAGGGCGCATGTGACAAAAACTCAAAACCGAGAAAACAATGTTTAAAGCTTTAAAGAAATGAAATTAAAAATATCTACTCTTCTCTTGCGGTAACTTCATACCTTATCCACCGAGAAAAAAAGGAAAAATAGTGACAAGTCAGCCTTTTTTTACTGATCACGGCAGTACACATAATAAAATTTTTGAAAAAATGTCACATACGCCCTTTCAACTAACTGCGGCAGTAACTATGATATGAAACACCACTATGGATAGTGTTACCGGGGCAAATCACCGTGGGTAATGGTAACATTACCCACGGTGATTTGCCCCGGTAAACGTGTAAACGTGCGACTATAATTTTTGCATTCCAAACTATTGACCAAAATAAGACATTTGCCTACGATTTTCGACGTATTGCGTGACATAAGTGACCGACCATAACGTAAAAGCGAAAATGGCAGACTGACATCGAGTAGGTATGTGGGACTCCGCGTACCTACTATTGGCACGCGTGTTACGCCTACGTAAACACTTCTACTTTATTTATTGTTCTGTAGGTACAACCGCGACACAGCTGATCACTTAGTGAAGAAATGCGATCGATGATGGCAAGGCAGTTCATTTTACACCGCTACTTTTACATGTTAAAAAGTAGGTGAATAAATCGATCGAAATTGCAATTTACAATGCTGCCTTACATCTTTTTGCAATTAAGAAAATTCTCACATCTGCAAGGAAAACAATTTGTTTCCGTGAAGCAGTTGAAAATCAATTCCAAGACTGTGGAGGGACTCCACAGTATTGGAGCTTGGCACCGTACCTACTGTTCTATCGCAAAGGAGTAAATGAAGCTTAAATGTTTTTTTTTTAAGATTTTTTCTTCCAATTCTCCTGTATAATATTTCTAAAGAACGTTTGATAGCTTATGTACAGCCATTATGGTTAATCTTTTTGCTGTTACAGCAAGATTTTTTTGTAGTATTCGAGCTACTTGGTGAAAGAGTTTGTCCAGGGAATTGCTGCCACCTTACCCATTCCTGGGGCAAAGTGCTAATGTGAGCATTACTGAGTTCCGGTTTTGAAGGGTAAGGGTGCTGGTGAAATTACAGGCACATGGCACTTGTCAGCTTATGTCGCAGGGTGTCGCAGGCGCAGATCTTTCCGATTTAAAAACCCGAGTGGCACTGCAACTGCGGACAGGCTAAGAGTACTTATATACTACTACTGAGAACTCTGTACTCATCATAATAACGACAGGACCTACAGTAGCAGCTTTAATTTGCCGAGTATTGTAAAAAAAAAACTGCAATATATTTATTTATTGAGTATTCATGATGTTTTACTATATCTAAAAAAATGTAAATACATTTAATATTTTTTGTAAAAATAGTCCACTAGTTCGTTATTATTATTAACACAAAAATTGAACACAAAGAAAAATTCCTTCGATCTTACTGGAGTCTTAGTATCTATCGCCATGCCCGGGGCCACCAGCTCTTAACCAACTGACCTACAATGACCGAGTCAGCAGGTCTTACAAATTGGCTGATGGCATAAAATACGAATGTCTGTAACAAACACATAAAGAAATTCGTATGTTATCTTAAATAACTGTATGTTCTCAGGGTAAATTAACTAGTACCTACGTACCCTAACGCAATTAAAGGAGTGAATTAATGTGTTTGAAATTTATGAGTAATCTGGTTGTATTTCTGTTTTTAACCGACTCCAAAAAAAAGAGGAGGCACTCAATTCGACAGTATTTTTTTATGTATGTTACGCGATAACTCCAACATTTTGAACGATTTTGATGATTCTTTTTTTTTTGTTGGAAAGAAGGTATCTCAGTACTGACCCCACTTAAATTTTAAGAAAATATTCCAACTCTAAGGGTGGCAAACTAGGGGATGAATCCGATTTCGCGCAGTTTCCGTTGATTTTAATGAAACTTGGCAAATAGATGTCATTCCACGAACTTTTGAGGTCGGTTTTTTTAGAACTCTGTACTGAGATTATTATAGGTACTTATAAGGAATCCATTTGCGAGTGATGAACTAGGGCGCTCTGTACTAGGCATTATCCTCCAAGACTTTGAGTTGTCGTATACACCAAACTGTTATGGCAATGGCGGATGGCAATCCCGTTCCGGGCGTTTCAGTGTGGCAGGGTATGAACTCGTAAAATTCACACGCCCGGAATGCTTCCGCGGCCGCCCCTGTGTGGCCTGAGCACATAGTCAGTGGTGCTAACTTCGTTAAGAAGAAATCGTTAAAGAGGAGACCACTAGTAGATACCTCCAAACATTACACAGTTAGGAGTGGTGGCCTCGGCATGGCAACAGACACTGGTTCGCGTGAAATCAGATCTAAAGAACTTTTCTTTGTGTTCGATCTTTGTACCAATAATAATAAAAAAACTTCAATATATGAAGACATTAAAAACTAAGTTAATTACACATGTCAAGCCAAATAGTGAATTATTACGAATAAACATTGCTGATTATAGAATTATATAATGACGGTTATTTGTAAAATACTAACGACCTTGCAGTACTGTATTACTAAAACGGCCCATTCACTACCTGCATGGCAGTCCGCCGCGCAGACAGGAGACTGTTCACACACTATCCTGCATATGGCCCACGTATGGAGTCTCGCAGGACGCATTGCAAGATTGCAGGATGACTTGCACGCTGAGACTACATTCATTGTCCTGCATTACGCGGCGGACAGGTAGGCGGACTGCAATGTAGGATAATGAATGCGCCCATTTTACATCATATACAACAACTTTTGTTCCATGACGTTTACAAATTCGTCGGATTTGACTTTCATACAAAAATAATTTTTAGTAGCAGTAGAGCTCACAGACCATATAAATACTAGATAGAGCTCCTTGTGAAAGAGTTCGTGACCTTACCTACCTATTTTTGTCGCCAAGCCATAACGTCAACATTACGGCGTTCCGGTTTTGAAGGGTAAGGAGAACGGTGCTGGTGAAATCACAGGCACACGGGACTTGTCAACTTAATTATGTCTCAGGGTGAGGGGCGCAGTGGGAGTGCGCCTCAGATCTTTGCGATTTAAAGCTCTGAGTGGCACTGCAACTGTTGTGGACAGGCGTGTAGCTTATTAATAAACGGTGATAACTCTGTGCTAAACGCGGGAGACGTCGGAGAGGATGTTATCACGCTTGAACTTCCTATATTACCTTACTGTCAAATATAGATCTAAAACTGTTCAATAGTACAGTCAAGCTTGATACTTTGTACTTTGGACCATTCTTATCCTAAGCGGTATAGAGTTGGATTTAAATCTTAAATGTCAAGCTTGACGCGCTCTTGACCCTGTATAAGAAAGTTATTTCTGGTAAATTTATTAAGTAAGTTTTATATGCACTCTTGGAGCAAAAGTTGTTGCTTATGTTAGTAGTCTAGTCCTACAAGGTTGTTAGTATTTTATAAACAACCCTGTGTACCTACTTATACTAAGGTACTTGTGTGATAATGGGTTTAAAGCATTATCACACAAATTTAAAAGCATTGCACATTAGGCACTTAACTATCACATAGAGATTAGTTAAACACAGAAATAAAAAAAAACATGTGAGTGAATATAAAAATAAACAATACAACAAAAATGGAAGTACGTAACTTAGCTACTCCGTGAATTACAATTACGCACTACGTCCGATTCGTATCGTTCCGAATCCGAGAAAATGACGGTCCGAAATGTCACAGGTGTCCGAAGTGTCACAGTAAGCGATATTCGTATTTTCTCGGATTCGTATCGGACTTAGTGCACAAGCGACATCCGAAGTGCTTCAGAGTTTTCTAGGTTTGTTGTCTCGGATTCGGGGGTCTACTCTCGATCTCCGTCCGAAACAATTACTGTCAAATAAGTAATATTCGACAAAATTAAAAGACAAGTATTCAGTATGAAGCTTCATTCGCATCACGCGTCTTTTCATTTGGTCAAGTATTGCTTACTTGGCAGTAATTGTTTCGGACGGAGATCGAGAGTAGACCCCTCGGAACCAATACGAATGTAATGCATTACGTAAACGCGTGGAAGGCGAAATCCAACATCCAACATGTTTGGTTAGGTAGATAAAGATATATTTCTTTGTGAAAGTAGATACAATAAATTGATTTCAGTTAGGTCTTAAATACTACATTACAGTGCTACTTCAACCAATTTTGTAAAGAACATGTAAATATGATTAGTGTGATCGCATAATATTCAAAGTATTAATAATTAGAAACTGTAAAAAAGAATAGTACTAATAACCATGTCGAGATCGATACAGCAAAAATAACAATGTCAAAAACATTCCAAAATAAGCATGTGAATGTCAAACTTATGTAATCTATATTTTTACTCCTCTATACACATCGCACTGCTATTACAATAGTGTTATAACAAAATATTAATAAATATAATCAAAATATGTGAAATTGAAGATTGAACCATTGTTGAACATAAAATTTGATACTCTACACATCAATAAAAACGTCGTTAGAATATTGTAAAAAACAACTAAAACATATCTACTTAACTCAAAATGAGACACGCTTTATGTGAGCTAGTTCTGGTCAAAATAGTCCTTATTCAAAAATATGAAACTATGTTTTCTCTTTTATTTTTATATATGTGTAGTTGGCAAGTAGGAAATAACTTATATATAAATTTACACAGATCTTTCACGGGAAGCGAGTAATTAGCTTTTCGTCGATTCTGAGAAAATACACTATTGTATTAATAGTGCGACATGACAAAAATTTATGAAATATAACGTACACACACTCAACATAGCTCCACACTAGGTAAACCCATGGTAAACACACAGACAACCACAAATTACACCCAAACTCACGAGAGAAATAAATGTAGGCCATACAAATATTTTCGGGCCGAACCTGGGACCTGTGTGTGACAGTCCAGCATGGTAACCGTTCGGCCACCGAGGCAGTTATTACAATAATAACATTAATTCTGTTAAAATTACTCAGTACAAAATACAGATCATGAGACAGAAACACTTTTTCAATTTAGCTTTAAATTCATGTCGTGTTCATATAATCATTTACATTGTAAAAAATTGTGTCATTTAAATACAGTTTAATTTAAAAAAAAATCATTAATAAGAATTTTTATTTACCTATCTGTTTGGATTTTATTAATACATTCGCGCGAGTATTGTACTTTTCTTGTACATGCATAAATGCAAACGTTTCCTTTACAGGCTAATAAATAAATGTAAATTAAAATGATAGTGCCGTCAATAAACGTTGACGTTTATAAACCGTCCGACAACACGTTGCCAGCGATCGTGGGTATGTGTGAGTAGTGATTACTTATCCTGTGAAATTTCGATACTGCGTGTCGCAAGAGATTTATTATTTTGATATGTCGTAGAGCAATGACGTCACTATCAGTGGCGTAGCGTGGGAGGTGCAGAGGGGGCCATGGCCCCGGCCGGCACAGCAATGGGGGCAGCAGCGAGCGCGGCCTAGCTCTAACTAGTCAAAATGATTTTTATTTTATTAGAGAATACGATATCCTGAAGAATACAAAGGAGTGTACAATCGAGCCGAGCCCTCCCGAGCTAACTACTTTTATAATTGTGAAAATAGAGGGGGCAGTTGGCTCCGGGCCAACCTTACCACAACCTTCGATTCCTGCCGCCATTAGTGACCAGTGGGTCACTAATAAGATTTTGTGTGGCCAAATAGTTACGATGAAATAACATAAATTAAACGACGTAATAGTACGTTGTTCTACATCACTTATAAATTTTTAGGGCATAGTAGATTACTTAACTCGCGCGAATGTGTTAAGTGTTTTCTTGATGACATTGTATTATTATTCTAATGGGGCTGACGAGTGGAGTTACTTATTTCAATTTAAACGAGTTAAGGTATAAATTACAATAAAAACTTAAATACTAGCAACTAAAACTGGACTTAAATTAAATGAACAAAATTGGGTCCCCGCTGCAAGGTGCCCAAGAAGTTGGCAGCGTTGCCTCTTTGTATAGCTATGCTAATACGCTGAAGTATTCAATAATGATCAAAGCTCCTAAATAAATAAAGAGTAAAAAAAGACATCAAAACTATATCCGACACGTAGGTATGTATTTCAACCCCAGGCATCAAGAGTTGTTGATTGTTCCACACTCGGCTGAAGCAACTTGAGTTGTTGTTTGTGACTGTGTAGTTGCCCTTGTGTTAGTTATTTCATGAATTTTATGTGGAGGAAGAATCGTAAATTTATTGCATGATAGAAATACTATTATTAAGTTTCTTGAATACCGCGACGTTTTAGTACCATGATATTCTATTTTTTTTTTGTGAAATTACTCCACTAGTTTGTTATAAAATTATTAATACAAAGATCGAACACAAAGAAAAGTTCTTTCGATCCGGCTCGATTTGAACCAGCGCCTTCAGCATACCGCGGTTCAAATCCAGCAGGATCAAAGGAATTTTCCTTAGTGTTAGATCTTTGTATTAATTAAAAAAATCAACACACGCGCAGCTACTCTGCACTATTGAACCTTGGATTCGCGGATTGACTAAGTAATATACTTCCATTTTTATTAACATCCATTTCTGTAAAATAACCTTGATTCTATTCATTATTTATTAAACGAAACCCTAATTATATTATGAAACATATTTGTGATGATTAACATATTATAATTTCGGCGTTACATCCATTGCAAGCGAGGGTTATCAAATAATATAACTTAGTAATATGTAGGTAAATCGTTCCCATAGTGGTTCCTCAACAGGGCGAATATTTAAAAAACGCACCTTGTCTGTTAGTCTTTACTTATTTACAATCTTACAACCGTATGTTAGGAATAAAAAAATAGAAAAAAATAGTCAATAAAATTATTTCACAATGTTTTATTTTTCCCTAATTATTTCTCAATGAATATTTCAAATAAACTTTACGAAATAAAAGACGAGAACGCAAAATCAACAACGCGACATTCAAATCAGTAAGGAAATTAAAATGAAAAAAAAATGACAATTGACTTCAATCTATAGACAAGAACATTCACAGCAATTAGGTACATGTTTCAAAACAAAACACTATGTATTGATAGATTGTGTTTTGTTTTAGTGTTGAATATTATCGAAGAGCATCAATACTGTAGCACCTTGGACAGACGTTGACAGTCTCTATACCTTTTGGGAATGAGCTAGGTAGATAATATTGTTTACCAATTATATTTATCCATAGTTGAGCAATATTTAATTTTATTTTGCCTTGACCTAGGGGCCTTCCGCTTATTTATAATTATTGTATTACTAAAAACAAAAACAAATTAAGTAAAAGAAAAAAAAGATACATGGCGCGTCTACCTAACATGACAAAGTATACATTATATTATTATAGTTAACAAACGTTTGAAATATAAAGTATGTCATTCTTCTACTCGCTGGACCACAGCTTTTTCGAATAGATTCTTCGGTTTTCTAGGCGGGTATTTATATAATAAAATAAATAAAACAACTAAAATATACTCGCTCACTAAATTCAACTGTAAAAGAGTTGTCACTAGTTGGCTTAAAAATCTAAGTTATGATGAATCTGAAAATCTCTTAATTGTTCCAACTTAAAATAAAATCTAAATTATGTTTAATCTTAAAATCTGTGAATTATCTCAACTTAAAATAATTAATACAAAATTAATATGGTTATTTCATTATTTAGGTAAATTGGGTTTTGTATACACCTTACATAGTCAATAACACTCTATGTCACACACAGAACACACACACTCACACGCAAATACACACACGCACGCACACACCTTCACACACACATACACACCATCACACACACATGCACACACTCATTTATCCACACCCTCGCGCCTTAAGTCTATTAATAAAGTCATTTCTTGATGTAACTATCTAAGTATAAGTAAGCTGTACTTGCTTTTGGTCCGGAGTGTGGAGGGGCTGGTGATCTGTAATACAGGTCTCCTAGTACGGATGCCAGTCTCTCACACAGACTTAAATATTGTACTATTTAGATAATTAAGCACTGTTTTTGTATTTATACTAAGACTTTGTGAGAGAAACAATAAAGATATATTATTATTACTTATTATTATATAAAAATTGGTATACTATATGTTGTGGTCAAGGCAACCCGCGAGCCTTTCTTCATCTTTTCGGAAAGTGTCCACGGACTCTGAAATTTTGAGAAGGGTTCATGACTAGAAAAAGATAAAGAACCCTGCTATATAGATACAGCGCTGTATAGTAGCGCTATGGATAACAAAGTTGCACAAAGTCAAGAGTAAGAATCTGTGTCTGTCAAGAGTCTTTTTCACTCTTATTGCTTGGATATAACGGTTTTTCTGACCTACTCAAGGCAATTCCGTGTAAACAAATGTGATGAGTCCCACCCAATGTCTCGCGCATGTGTGTAAAGGTAGACGATTAGCCACTGCTTCGCTACTACATCGCGACTGAATCGCTGTAGACGCGCTGCTAAAAGCCGCCGTATGAAACCGCTCTAACGGTTAGGTTTTCCCGTTTTTCAATTCTGATGGATTTGTTTAAGTCATATCCTTAAAAACAATAACTTCATCACGCATCACGATCAGAGATGGGGGATTCCCCAAGGGTTTTAACGCGGCGCTTTGTTAACGTCAGGATTAAATCGGGTCAAAATAGAAATCGAGGACAAAAACATTTAAATTTTACAACTATATATCCATTGCACCTAAATTGAGTTTTTATGCAAATATATGATTAAATGTTTATTGCTTTCCTAGATGATTCGATGTGCCTTTCTATTTAATCGGTTCGCTTGAAATCGCATTGATATAAATCGATAGGTACAAAAATCGGTATGCATTTGAATCGTTCTTAATAAAAATGGAATCGTAAATGCATCCTTAGTAGTGAGAATCCATAAGATTACCTGCCCTTATGGATTCGTCTCTTTTTCATTTAAAAATGGTGTTTACATCGAGGAATTTGTAATAAGTGTGGAATTATACCAATTTCGCATTCTCCGTTTCCGCCCACGATTGGGCAGAAAGGGGTTAAAACCCGCTTTGGGTAAATACCCCGTTAAACTCCGGGTGGGTTGATTGGGTTTTTAATCTACTGCCCATTTCTGATCACAACAGTCCACGCAGCACGATCTATCGCTATTTTTTTTTTATTAGGAAAATTCACTGTTTATTTACTAGTATATATCGAAGCAGCGCTCTTGGTAGAGCTCCGTACCAATTTAAACCATCTTCCTAATGACTTAGGTGATATTATGACAGGCCGCTAATAACACCGTTTTTAACAATACATTATTTTATTATGCACGCTTGAGTTAGTTGTACTTAATAGTTATGATGTTTTAATTATATCACTGTTTGTTTAGTTTCTATTAGCTAGGACGTGCTAAAAGTACCTAATTTGTAATGTAAATTTTGCAGTCACGAAACGATACAGGTATTAATTGTCTCACGTTAAAAAATAATAATAATATCGAGTTCTTAGGTTTTCGCGATTGTTTCACATAGGAAATGAAACTATTTTTCCGGATTTAAATCGCGTATATTTGTTTTTTCAAACAAACCGACGTTTCAGGCCCTTTACAGGTCCCATGGTCACGGTTGACTGAGGTGGTACAGTCTTCAACCCGTTATGTCTAATATTAATGCAAACCACCCTATTTTTTCACTATAGTTACAATAGTTATTAATTAATTACCTTATTTTTAATTTTACAAAGAAAACATTCCAATTTACGCTACATTAAGTTTTACAAATTTTTTTATTGAATGAATTTTTATAAGGTAATTAATTAATTACTATTGTAACTATAGTGAAAAAATAGGGTGGTTTGCATTAATATTAGACATAACTGGTTGAAGACTGTACCACCTCAGTCAACCGTGACCATGGGACAGTAAAGGGCCCGAAACGTCGGTTTGTTTAAAAAACAAATATACGCGATTTAAATCCGGAAAAATAGTTTCATTTCCTATAATAATAATAATAAATAAATTAAATCCGATTTTTTGTTATTAATAAAGATGATGAATAACGCAATAATAATGGCGCAAGAATAGAACCCTGCGGAACACTAGACGGGGTTGATGTCTGTTTAACTTCCACACAAAACAACTGCCTGGCTACTATTATCTCTATAAGACGCAAACCGTCGTTGCAAACCACTATGGACACCAGTTACCAGCAATATCTTCAGAAGCATATTATGATCAATGCAATCAAAACGTTTACCATAATGAGTTTAAACTACACCGACACAAGATAATAAGATACATTTAAACAATAATTTGCTTATTAACAAACCATTTTAAAATTTCAATCGTCGTCGGTCGTAGTCCGCAGTACGGCTGCTGTAGCAGTAAGAGATTCGTTATCAGTTATTTGATATTTCTGACTTTGAAGTGGTTTTTGTTCACCGTTTTGTTGTCTCGTGCCATTACAATTTGTTGAAGATGGTCTTTGGTCATTGTGTATAGTATTATCTTCACCTTTACCCCCTGTAAAAAAGGAGGAAAAAATGCTTCATATACTTCTTGCCTATTGTAAAGATAATATTTTAAAGAAACATTTATTCGGCTATTCACAATAATATACTATTTCAAACACAGTATCAGTTAACACGTTGCATAAACACAAGAACATACGAAATAAATTATAAAAGCAAAACACACAAAAACAAAAGTAATAAATTATAAAAACTATATATTTCAGTATTTTAGTTTATATAATTATTATTATCAACATCATGATCATTTCAGCCTGTTTATAAAAAACTAAAATACACAACAATACTCGAAAAGGCTAGCCAGTTCAGCTTTATGCTGAGTATAGTCTCAGGGCTTATTTTTCAGCTGGAGACTGAGATGAGGTAGGTGGGTTTAAAAACTTAACATAGATGCCTACAGATTTCCTCGACAATATCGATCGATAACGTCGATCGGGTGCCTATAGATTAGCTCGACATTGTCGACGGTCACAGTCGATCGACAATGTCGATTACCCAATCGACACTTACGCCTACACTTTTGATTTGCTTGGTACAGCCGATCGATATGTGTTTTGAGACAGACATTTTGCCGCATGTTTATTTGTAAAGCTGCAAGTACCATGCAGATATTATATAGTGGACAGTGCAGTGCATGTAGTAAGCGTAGTATGCAAAATTTCTGTTTCAAAACATCATATCGATTGAACGTAACGATCAACAAAATCGAGCAAATTTGTAGGCACACGATCGATAAAATCGAGCAAACCTGTAGGCACATTTAATGTCTATTAGGTGCCTACAGATATGCTCGATTTTATCGACCGTTACTGCTGATCAAGTGCCTAAAGATTAACGCGATTTTGTCGATCATTCGATCGTCGTCTGTTAAATTCAGTAGTCGGCTGTCAACAGGGTGACCTCTCTGTCAGGCAATCTTTTCTTTAGCCGTCCATCCAACTATATCTAAATTGATTTCCAAATTATACTTATTGTACCTTGATGAAGGGACCTTGGGTGGCGATGCTAAGACTGTTCTTGACGACTGTCCCTATCTACCGACCCGAGAGATAGGATTTTCGGAGAGACTACGGGCTCGACGGCAAGACCAGGGTACAGCGGGCGTCTGGGCCAAGCCCTCCGCCAGTGATACGCCTTTGCCGACGTCCCTGATGGACTCCGGTCTTATTTATTTATTTGAACTTTATTGTGCAATACATTGAAGTACAAATGGCGGACTTAATGCCATAAGGCATTCTCTACCGGCTGGTTTAAACCATTGGGCCAAACAGAAAAAAAAAAAAACAATAGATGTTGGGACGGACTTGGGTATGGACTCGCTGGGGTTTGTGGTTAGCTGCAGAGACGGACATGTTTGTGTGCCCCGGTTGGGTGTGGCCGGGGCGTCTGTCTCGTGAGCAGCTAGCGCGTCTTAGTGGCGGTCTAGTTGAGGGCCTGAAGCGAGGATACACGCGGGACACGTAGTTGCCCTTTAAGTTGGAAGCTATGTCCGGACATTGTCGCAGGACATTGCGACTGGCATCTCCGGCACTAGCCCGGAGAACTAGTAGAGGATAAGCTAGATACCCTCGGTCCTTTCAGCCGCTTAGGTTATTGGGAACTGGAGAGACGTCGTTTTTCGACGTCGGAAAGTGAGCGTGCTTTACGGCTCCGCCACCAATGAGGAGATTTGGTAGTGGACTCAGAATCAACGGCTTAGCGGTGGCAACCGCTAGTTGTGCAATACGCAGCTCCGGTACCTATCTGAGAAATAGTATGTAGTATAGGTACTGTACGTGCACCCGGGGCGGCTCACCCGAGGCACTAGCCTTTCGAAGAACCGGATGAAGTCAAGTGACAGAGATCTGTGACAACCCTGTACACTGGCTGATCTGGGGTCAGAACCTGAACTTATAAGGTTCATGTGCGCGCACTTCTTCACGTAGTTGACTATGCCAAAATTATTTTCCCAAAAAAAGACTTAATGGTTCTTAAGACAGTTTCCTTATATCTTTTATGGTTTCGGACTTCCCCATACTGTCCCATTAAAAAAACACTCTGTATATAATATGCATGCTGGGAGAACTTGCCAATATTTTCGAACTAACTTAGCACACAATTGCACACTAAAATAATTGTGCATAAATTTTAAATATTAATATGGATAGCATTTAAATAAAGTAGGACATTTTTAGCAAACTTCAACCACGTGAAAGTGATAAAAATAATACGAACAATACGAAACAAATTATGTAATGCGAAATTTTATAAATCTTCCATTTGAGCATGATAATTTCGCAAATGTGATCCAGTTACACAAGAGTGCGGATTACTAGTAATGTGTGCAATAACGTACGTTACGTAAGTTATACTTGATTCGTGTATTTTGAGGTTTCTCGGGCAACTTAATTTAAAATAATAATTAAGAAGGTACATACATTGTGCATACATTCATAGGTATATAAGCAGGAACTTACTAAAAATACAATATTACTGGTTTTTACAAGGAAAACATTACACATTATCCGCATTTACACAGACATTTTTAACAAAACTGTAATTTTTAAACGATATAAACCCACCTATATCAATGAACGTTAATTGATTTAAAATTTAATTTCATTAATCGAAGAAAATAATTGTCAACATCGAAAATAGGGCCCCATTTTTATAAAACTTGAATTGTGGGTGGTAACCGATAGGTGACGGTTTTAACAACTAAAAATTGTTCGTTTAACTATAAGTTTTTTATCGAAATAAATAATGAGGAAAATGATACGTATGCTTAAACTAACATGACTAAACTATCAGGGTGCGGTTATTTGCACATGTTGATTTTGGTACATTGAATAATGGTTGATTCCAATCCGTTGTATCCGAGTTAACTTAGCGGCACTACTTCCGCCGCACTTCCTCGAAGATTTTGTATATGTGTTTAGTTAGGTAGTACCTAATTTGATTTATCTGTTTAGATTCTATTAAATGTTTTTTTATGTATTGTTTTGGGCTGACATGTTCAATGATTATTAAAGTCTCTAAATAAATAGAGTTAAAAAATAACAATCATGACCCCTGTATTCTGTTAAATATATCGTTCACATATTAGTTATAAATAAAAAACGCACACACTCATAGATCCGCACTAGGGAAACCCCGTATCGCGGGTGCCATGGACACACACATAGGTAGAGAAGCATAAATTACACCCACGAGAGAAATAAATATAGACCAAACAAATATTTCTCCCGGCTCGGGAATGGAACCTGAGACCTGTTGTTCGAAAATCGCCTCCAGTGCAACGGAACAAGTAACGTTAATGTGTAGCTTGATGTGCTGTTGACTGTACAAATCATGATGAACTTTATTGTCAATTGCGTAACGTACGAACTAGATACGATAATTCTGCGTGTTAATTCTCCGGAAGACGCGCGACCTGTTTTTAGACTCGTATAGACCCTGCACTCTCGTTCTTATTATGTCAATAGTTTGACATAAAGTTCATTACGCTACGGTTACAGAAAGCTTCCATTCCGTTTCGCAGCAATGTAAAATTGATCGGAATAGTAACGCACATTATAATGTGTAGGGAGGTACACGTACCTAATACTTACAGTTAGTTTTTTTCCCGTACACGACCGCAGCAATACTTATTAATAGGAATATGATTCCTATTATTAGACTACTGATTCCAAGATCGAAATGATTTCTCGTGGTGGTAGAAGTGCAATTGTCGGGATCATATTCGTGCTCTGTCGATGCAATTACTGCTTTTCTAGAACCCATGTACCGTAGAGGATGATACTCTGGAAACAATAGAAAAAAAGGGTTTAAATTATGTGATAAATTCATATAATATACTCGTATGGGTTTGAAGTACAGTATTTCGTATATCTTTAAGTAAATTGTTAAACATTTTTTTTTTTACATAAATTTTCTTCATTAGTTGTTAAATAATCACAAATTAAATATCTAAATAAATAACAACAAAGAACGGTAGTCATTTAAAAAATTGTTTTAAATACTTAAGGTTTAAAACAGCTTTTGATAAAATTCTCCTATTCTTTCTAGGTAACTATCTAAGCCTTGGTACTAGAAGGCCAGAAAGAAAGAAAGGAGCCTGTTCAGAAGGTCTCTATTAGTAACGACTTTTTTAGTAACGACCATAGATACTGTCTTTGTTTCTCGATTCTGCGGTATCTTTGGCTAATTGTTAGCTATTGGACAATTAGCCAAAGATACCGCGCACAATGCATGATGTATCACGCTAGACCCATGGACTAACATCTCATGGGCAGAAGCCGAGTTTTGGTACTAATTTATAACGTCAAAAATACTGAGTATATGGACTTTGGGGTTGTCCGCAAAAATCGACGACATCAAGGGCGCACTACAAGTTTTCGAAACTGACCACTTACATAAACAATATTTAAAAAGTAATTACAACATTTGAAAATGGAACTCTTTGGCTGTAGAATATAGTTTATTTCATCTGATTGTCACTTGTTTTTACATTGTGGCGTCATTTAAGAAATTGGTTGTCTACATCACCGTGGAATTAACTCGTGAAAATTTTCTACGACTTTAAGTGTAATTTAACAGCTCAGCAGAGCTTCACTCGGCTTCAAACTGCTTTTGGCGATGAAGGACCATGCAAGACGACTATTTATAGCTGGTTTGCAGAAGTTTGTTTTGGTTGTTTCTGTTGGAAGAAGAGTTTTGTTTTGCGATCGTAACTATAAATCCATGTTTCATCACCTGTTACTGTGTCCCATACCAAATTTGATGCCCCTTCGTTGAATCTGGTAAGCATGGCATTGCACCAAGTGACGCGAACCGGCAAAGTTCCGGAAACTTATAGTGCGCCCCATGTATATGGACATGGAATGCGAGCGCTGGGCACTGTCGGTGATGGCGCATATGCTGGCTCGCAGGTTTGTTCGATGTACGGAGGTGAAGGTCACTCTCTGTAGAGTCTATTGCACATCACTGTACGTGGGTGCCCTGTGGGCCAACTATACCCAAAGCTCGCTCAGTGCCCTGCGTGCGCAATACAATAACGCCTTCAGGACGCTGCGCGGCTGCCACGGTACTGCAGTGCGTCTACCATATTTGTTGAAGCTCGCGTCTACCATATTTGTTGAAGCTCGCGTCGATAGCTTTATGGTACTCTTACGGAAGAAGTTGGCGTCTTTATTAAACAGAATACGTGGAAGCAGCAACGGCCTATTGAAGACTACCGCGGCTAGGAGTGAATGCCCCGTGATGCGACATTTGATACCACCACACAAATCACAAAAACCACAAAATCAGTAGTAAAATTTAAGTATTGGTATTAACCTAATTATAGGCTATTTTTGTTCGTAAAGAAAAGTATCGAAAAGTTCGTTTTCTACATTGACCCGGCCGGGACCTCCGAGATGGCGACACCATGAAAACTGGCGTGCAATCGGCGTTGAAAAATTTTCAAAACATGTAAAAGAATATGTGAAATAAATAAATAAATTACTGTTATCGTTCATTCGTGTCAGAGCCATTTAAAAGATTCATAGTACTCAATTTGGCCCGTACTTCAGTCAAAACCTCATTTTCCAGTTACGAAAAGACATTCAAGCACTCCTTTTTGTGACTCTGATAGCCGTGAAATTGCATTATCAAGCAGAGCTTCAATGACAATAAGACTTATAAATAACAAATTCGTGAATCATTTGGGGAAACGACGAATTCGCCACGGACCGAAGCTGCTGCGTCATTAGCTTCATCAGCATCGTTAACTCCAGCTAAATCATCTAATTATTTGTGATGATGTAACCGACTGGACCAGTCAGATCCAGATCCATTCGGGTCGAAAGGATTTTTGTTTGTCTTTGCTCGAACTTTATATCAATAATAAATAATAACGAACCAGTGTTATATTTTCACAAAAAAAGATAAATATGATTGAAGTAAAAACATTATGATATTGAATAAAAATAAATCTAGGGTCGGAAGATTTAAGCACATAATGTAAAAAAATAAACAAAAAAGTTTGTTGTTCCCCGTTGGTTGTAATGTCGGAATATGAGAAGAGAAAGACAAGGTTGAAAAAGATGCCAAATGAATTTAACTTAAGTGCTTTAATCGATCGATGTATAGATTTAAATGAATGAAGTTCTATCTGGATTTATGTGCTTTAGCCTGCCTACTAATACTTACTATAGTTGACAATTAGAGTATAATTTCCAGCCGGGAGCCCATCTTTGTATACAGTATCGTTGCGGTTCACTCGCCATGCAGCTATTGGTCCATTCGAATCTTTTGCACTCATCCAGGCGATAAAGGGCTCATTCTGTTAATAAACCCATTAACATTGAATTAAATAATTATTTTTACCTATCAAAACATGAAGTATGTGTTAATTCACAAATAACAAGTATACCTACACAAAGGGTATTTAAAGAATAACATACTAAATGGAAGAATATATTCAATGCAAACAATAGCTTTAATCGTCACCAAATAAGAGGCCAAATTTGACAGCTAGCGAAGGCGATAGTATGTATGTAACTTTGAAAAAATTTAACTAAACAATTATTAGCATAAGTGAGTTTAAAAAAAATGCATAAATTTTATTAAAACATATTTGAAGTACTGTTTTCGCACGAATTCCAAAATAAAATGCAATTTTGAGTTACCCCGAAACGTCCTGAAAACAGTTACGTGTATTTTAAATATAATAGTATTTTTAAAAAAGGTATTTTATTAAGGTATTTTTTTACCAAGGTATTTTTTTTTAATAATAGTGTTGTAAGCAATTAATTGCCGAATTTCACCGAGTCACTTCGATTTCTGGGAAAAAATATGGCCTTATTAAATATTAAAACAAAAATGTATAAAAATAGGTGTATTTTAAATAATTATGTATATTACATCTGACCACACTGACTATTGCAAATAAATTTATAACTTATCAAATTTAAAAGAGCCCCGTACTCATAGAAAAACTTGTTTTTCCTTTTCTTTTAGAATTGAAAATTTATGAAATCCTTGGTTTCTTGGTAATTTAAACTTTTAATGTAGTTGTTTTATCGATGAACATATTTATTTACACTAAATTCTCGTAATAAACCATTTATAAATATTATAAAATCAAAATTAAAAGAAATTAATACAATTCATCGGAATGTGGGACAATTTTATGGAAATAAGAGGAATTGCAAGGAATTCTGTCAATGACTTGCTTTTAACAGAATTGCACGATTTGGCGTTTTAGGCCCCCTGAACAACAATGAACCGAAAAATAATATAAACAATCGCAAACTCTTAAAATTTTGAATCGATTTCTCGTGAAATGATGATGATGATGTGATTACCGATATGATAAGTCCAGATCCCTATTCGCGTCACGATGACAACTGGACGTAATTATGCAAACTTGAACCAACCCACAAAATGTCACTTTCGAGATAATTAGATTTTTGTAAAAACAGTGTGAAGACATAAATAGATAACTTATTTGAGACAAACAACGTGAGTTATGTGTAGCATTGAGAATGATATAGGGAAACTATTATATAGCCATAAATAGGAAATATTATGTATTTTTTTATTTAGTTAACGAGAACCATGCTCTAGTTTTCGTAATAAAAACGCTAAAGATCTGCAGTACTTTCAGTACATGTGACATGGATCCATTTAGCATATTTAAAAAATAAAATAAATATGAAGTTAAGTAGCATGGTTCTTTTTAGCTATTAAAAAGTTACTTACTTAGGGTTGGTACCCTGAAGGACTTTTATTTTCTCCGTTTTGGCTTACTATATTGCCAGGATCTTTTGTGAGCGAGTAAAGGACACGTCTGGTGTACATAACTCAATTTCACTCGAGGTGTGGGTTGGTTTTGTTTGCATAACTATGTCCAAGTTTCTAATTTGGCCTCTTATTTGGTGACGACTATAGGTGATGCAATATCACTTAATGAAGACTAAAACAAAACCATGGTATAATAAGACCAAGTGTGGTAACTCCATACTGTGTCTCTACTATGAGTTTCCTGTGACAGTTTTTGATAGCGACCGTAAATTACTTCACAATTTTGTATGGCAAACTATATAGCGCCCCTAGCGATTACGAGGAGAAGTAACATTTTGTATACAAATGTTTTACGCTGTCGCTAGCGATAACTGTGACTGTAAACTCACGGTTGAGGTGCCGACATAGCAGCGCGTAAGTGATACTCATACTTATATCTTACTCTGATTGGTGTCTTGATTCTGAAGTATGATCAGATGATCATAAAATAGAAATGACATGCTGAACAATTTTGAATTTGAAGCACTCTTGTTCAAACTATCACAAATACAACAATAAACACGTCTACTATTTGATGTCATTTTTAAACACCTGGCGATTACAAGGCACGGCACGTGTAATGACCCGCGTTATGCAACGCGAGTGCGTCGCGAGATTATGCGACTGGATGGGTCCATAACTCTATACACAGTGCGCAGCGGGGGTGCAAGCAATATTTTACAAGCCGCTCTGCGCGCGTAGGGATGGAGTTAGGCTCAACTCACACTGGCGCAGAGTCGAGGCGTCGCGACGTGTCATGTTTTTCGCCTATCGCATATTCATCTATATTTTCCCATTACTAAGATACAAATTTGTGTTATGCAAATATGGATCACACTGTGATCCGGGCGCACTTATACGAGAGTCGCCAGGCGTTGTAGTTGAAAAACAGGACGCGACACGACGCTTCGACTCTGCGGCAGTGTGAGTTGAGCCTTACCGTACTTGTCTTTTATACTATGACCAAACGACAATACGTTTTGCAAAGTTCGTGTAGGGAGGGAAAATAAATCATATTCCAATAATTATAAAACTTCATTTCAATTAAAAATTCAAATAGCTGTCATTATTAACATGTATGGACATACTATGAGAAATCCAAATCACCACCGACGCTGAGAGCAACAGCGGAAAAAAAGACTTAGTTTGAATACCATCAGAACATCACAAGAAGTGAACTGGGAGTCCACCCACGTTCTCCATCCGAATCGACAGTGACAGTACCCCTCAGATCTTTGCGATTTAAATCTCCGAGGGGCACTGCAACTGTTATGAACAGACGTGTAGCTTACCATTAGGCTCACGACTTGTTCGTCCCGTCACTTGATAACTAAACCCTTTTTCAGTTATAAAATAAAGGTATAATCATAGAATGAAATATCATTTCTATTTATAGTAATTTTATTTTTTGTGCCCAGGTACTCAAAAGTTCTCACGAATGGAGGTACGAAGTTACAATTATAATGTTTTTTAAAATTGTTTGTTAAATTAGGGCATGTATATTTTGTAGTAATAATATTTTTTATTAGCAAATTGTTGGTCAGCAACTTGATTTTCAACCGACTTCAAACAAAGGAGAAGGTTAAGTAAACTGGACTGTATTTTTTTGTGTACGTTAGGCAATTACTCCGAAATTTTTTTGTTTTGTTGGAAAGGGGGTACCGTCAGTAACGATCCCGTTTAAATTTGAAGAACATAATTGCTCCACCTCCAGAGGCGGCAAATTAGTGGGATGAACCTGGTTAATCGGACTTCACTCCTTTAAAAAACTCGGCAAATATCTGTCGTCCGTTAAATAAAACGCGGCTAAGTGATGAAATAAGTTTTTGAGATGTCTTAAAAAACCATAACCCAGTTTTAGAATATTGAAATTATTTAATGATATTTCAGCTATGCCTCGTTAGGGTAAATTCCTATAAGTCGAACATGTTAACTAATTTTGTGCTCTATTTTTTTCTATTTAAAACGGATATTTGACTATTTGTCACTTAGCCGCGTTTTAGTCTGTGGACGGCAGATATATGAATGTAATTTCACAAACTTTTGGAGTCAGTTTTTTTTATATGAAAGTTATAATTATTAAATGACATACCTGAAAACCATTGTTACTGCTGTTGGTAGGGTCCAAGTCCCAAATTGGAAAGTTCCAACTTTTAGGTCGTGAATAATTTTTGAACACTATTGAAAAAAAAATTGAAAATTATTTAGGAGAATATACGTAGGTACACGTTCTCGATATTATTCGAGAAAGAAACGGCATCATAATTACACTACATAACAGGTATTTATGTTAAGGCAGAATATAAAACAAACCTGTGGCTAAATCTTCTGATGAATTAGGAGGATTACGGTAGTTCTTTTTATCCGCATCTGAGACAATACCATGAAACAGCCTTGGTATGTAAGGATAGTTCTCAATATTTTGGTCTAAAATCATTAATTCATCTGAAAACATAATTTCTTTATAAATTCTACGGTTAAATTAGTTTAGTTTAATAATAACCATATTTCAAAAAAACTGTGGAAGCTTAAGGGCGCATTTATTTGACACGAATTTCATTGCGCTCACCCCGCGCGGTCGCCGAGCGGAGCGGACCGCGTCGCGACGGGTCATGTTTTTCGCCTAAGTATTACATATTCATCTCTATTTTCCCATTGTTAAGGTACAAATTTGTGTTATGCAAATATGGAAACTGGCGTCGACACTTGGTTACAGTGGAACGGCTTCGCGCGTCGACTTCACTTGAAATAACACTTGTATCACAAATCGCCTAGCATCTCGCATACGTTGGCGTTGTTCTATCGATTATTCATTTCGTCGACCGTATAATATCATTAGTCATCCTGAATTGATTTATGATTGTATCCGAAGTTGATTTTTGAACGCTTGATTGTCTGTTGTTTTTCCTGGTTATGTTTTCTATATTTAATTTTATGTCACACAAATGAAAAAATTATGAAGAGTGCAATTTTGGTAAAGGGCTCTTATTCTCCACACCAATAAAAAATCCTACTTATATTTGCGAGTTTTTTTATCTGAAACACAGAAGAGAGGGGGCGCCACTATCAAGTTGCCCCGGTTCGAAAAAAACGTAGATCTCGTGGGTGGTGTTAACAGCAGCATAGTTAACAAAATAAAAAACGTTGAGATATTTTTAGAACCTGTTTACCACCTCAGTGCGTTCCTACACTTCTCAATGAAGTATTCTGACCGTACATCTATTTCCTCTAAATAAAACAAGTGCGCATTTGACCTCCATTAAATTTGTTGGAAATATTTCTCTACCTACCTGTATACATTGCATCTGCGATAGCTCCACAAGGGGCTATTGGTGTGCCGTCGTTTCCATAGGCGTAGGGTATGCAAGAATTTGATGGAGCATTTGTCAAATCGCCAAGTAACTGTTGGTCATCTCTGTAATAAAGATTTAAATTAAACGTTATGCAATTAAATAAAAAAAAAAAATAATTATACATTAATACAAAGGTCGCATACGAAGAAAAATTCCTTTTATCTGACAGGACTCTATCCTGCATCTGTATGCTATGCTAGGTCTACTGTTCTATCAACTGAGTTATCGGTCGAGTCAGCAGACCTTACGAATTATTTTATTTGTTACAGATCCTTTGTATTGGTTTTTATCGGCTTAAAGTATCACCGTTGCAACACATGTGAGAGATATATGAAGCTTCTCAGGATCTAGTCCTGTCAGATCGAAGAAATTTTTCTTATTTGTGCGATCTTTGTATCAATTTTAATTAAAATTTAATATTAGGTAGATATATATATATATATAATACCTATATTTTAAATTTTTATTGAATTGATATTCAATTATTTTTTGTGAAATTACTCCACGAGTTTGTTTTAATTATTAATATAAAGATTGAACACTCAGAAAAAAATCCTTCGATCCGGCCGGATTCGAACCGACGTCTTCTAGCATACCGTGCCAGACGCTATACCAACTAAGGTACCGAACGAACCAGCGGACCTCACGAATTTCTCTCTGTGCTCGTTGTCATGTCTTTGTATTTGGTTTTTGAACGACTTTTTAGTTGTAGCGCCATCTATGACAAATCTATGAAAGTTTTATCACCCAGTTAAATACCTTCACAGGTACCGGCCCTGGCGATAAATGTCGCTATTCACTGTATTTTAAATTTTTATTGAATTGATATTCAATTACTTTTTTGTGTACAATTACTCCACTAGTTTGTTATAATTATTAATACAAAGATCGAACGCTCAGAAAAAAATTCCTTCGATCCGGCCGGATTCGAATCGACGTCTTCTAGCATACTGTGCCAGACACTATACCAACTAAGCCACGGAAATATATACCTATATTTTTTATCGAGGGACTAACATGAGCCAACGACGTACCCGAGGTGATTAGCCACCCGAGCATTAGCGAGGGGTTATATTGGCTTTTAGTCCAGAGTTAAAACTATTAGTTTTCACTTCGATTGCGAGAAAAAATATTTATTTCAATCGTTTACGCTTTACAACAAAATCACGAACCAAAATTCTGAAATTTTTTTCGAACCAGACAGATAATTACTTGGTCTGACACCTAGTACGACTCTAGAACTTAAACACATTTTTTTTTCCATCCTCTAAGCATTAGAATAAACAGATCAACGACATCGGCCGCATAACATAATAATGACATTTTAAACATATTAAATGATAAAAGTACGCAATAGGAATTTTATTTGACATGACGAAAACATACGAAAAAAATCAATTTGAAAGAATAAATTTGACCGCATATAATGCGCAGTCAACTGCGCTAAATTGGCGTAAATGCCCAAGAGCTTTTACCCGCACAGAAAAAAAAAATCCGGATTCTTGTAACTAAAAAGCAAATAGAAAGCTGTAAATCGTACTTTAAAAAACTTAACATAACTTTGCCAGGTATATAGGTATATACATTTAATATTATGATCGTTGATGAAAATATAACATACCTAAGGTAAATGTACCAATCTTTGACGCTGTTCCAATGTACTTCTTCATTTTTTTTTAAATGAGAAAACTAATATTGATATATCTCCAAAACCGTGTTAAATTTACTAGTAATGGCATAGGTATATGAATTCGACTTAAAAGCTTTCTTCGATTCACTCAATACTTTTTCAGTATGACGACAATTTCTGCGAACAGGTGATCCGAGTTGAAAGCGCGTTGGTGTTCTTCCAAAAATCGTTGACTTTGAGTAGCTTAAGTGAATTTATTAGACGGAATTTTGTTAATTATCTGTAAGCGTTTATTAAAACTATTAGGTAACCGTACAAAGAATTTATTTTGTGTGTATTTATTTACGTATATCGTTTATATTTTATTTTAGAGGCATGTTAAACACTGGTGCAAAATGTCCACGTTTAGTAGTAGTTGACACCCATGTCAAGCAATCGTACATTGAATATTTTTTTAAACTTAATTTCGACCATTTGGTACCTAAGGACGAAGAACGTAGATTTGTATTACTCCGTTAGTGACAAGTTTCCATGGGTACTTTGAGTAGTGTGCCACATGGGCGTCAAAGACTGTTTTACTATGGGAACCTTATGCTTGACAGCCGTATATGAGGTGTCAAACACTAGGACGTGTCAACTTTTTTTTTTAATTGGTACCTGAAATATTGTGCAATGAGAAAATGCCACCAAGGGCATTAACCGGCATTAAAGGGCACCAACATTATTCGGAAGATGAAGTATCTAAACGGAATTACTATCGCTGCAAGTTGAAAATATGTATTTATTAATGTTGTTTAAAAGTATAATAAATATCTTATGATCATGTGACATTTAAGTTTCAATTTTGTTTTAAGTTTTTTTTACAATCTTATTGTAAATGTAGGTACTTATTCGTTTCAATAAAAGCATCTTGCTTGAATTTGGCTTTTGTGCTTCTTTAAATTTATTGTTATAAAGGTAATCAACGCAATTAAATAACTATGAAATTTTAATATCTATAATGTCCTGTCAAATACTAGTACACTGATCTAATTTTACCATAGTCAACCATTGGGACAATAGAAATTTTGTCTGTCATACACTGGTACAATTTTAGAGGTTGCGGAAAAGTGGAATATCTTAATAATGCTATGATTATTTTAAATTTTATAGTTTCTAGAAGATAAATGACACACCGTTCAATATGCTAACATACCTAGGTAGTCAGAATGACTGAAAATTAAATATTTTTTTGGCAAAACACATGATTTTCCGTCTAAAAGCGTCAACCATTGGGACATTTACCTTACGTGTGTTTTTGTTTTAGTATCAACCAGTACTAAAATGTTGAGATGTGACCTCACAAACTTATCCAAAGCCTACACATAACAGTAGCGTTTGCTAATTATGTTCGATTAAAAACTTAATAACCATTATCATAACATAACACCCACAATTGTTTAAAAAAATAAATACACAAATAACGTCTGCGTTACGTATTTGTTTTTCATGACGCCCTAGGAAGGAAATGAAAATAATCAATTCGACTTATTTTGATTTCTGCACCACAACACTTAGAACTTATTTTCGATCCTTGAGACACATGAGACAAAAGTATAATTTGACGACCTCGGCGGCCGAACGGTTAGTACTGTGCTATATGAGGAGGTCCCGGATTCGATTATCGGTAGGACCAATTTGAGAAACTTGAGACCAGATAATTAAACTGGTTGTCTGGTACATTGTTATTATCTAGCCCGACGGAAACGCGAATCGTCGCTTTTTTAAAATAAAGTAGGAGACGTCACTTAACATTACACTCCTAGAAATAAAAACAACCTTATGCAAACAACTTCAAAATTGAACATAGATAGTATAGTATAGATATATATATCTATACTATACTATACTATATATATATATATATATATATATATATATATATCATATTGTAATATATATATTACAATATTTAAAAACAACCTAACAAAATAAATTCATAAATGTATTGAAAAAGCTATTATTTTCTAAAAGATATTAGGATAAAGACGACTATTTCCAGGATAAATTATAATTAATCTGCTGTTTCCACGTTGCAATGTCTATCAAGGTGCATGTATTTGTTAGTGTATAAGTATAATAAGTATATTTTGGTAACGACAACACAAATGTTAAGCACTAGATCCGGGGATCCCCGTACTCAAGAGCATGGGCCGAGAGACGCTACATCGTGTCGGCTCTTAGGAAATTTCCCTAGATCTAGGGATTCTCCTACTGAACAGCAAGGGCCCTGCGGCGCATAATAGGCTATACACTGTAATTTTTTTAAATTATTTCCGAGTTAAGTTCGTAATAATATTATAATTATAACAGACTAGTGGAGTAATTTAAAGATAAATAATACCATGGTAGTAAAACATCACGATATTCAATCAAATCAATGTTACGTTAAGAAATGTTTCTAATAATATCAACACTCAACTTCAGCCAAAACGAGAACAAAGCTTATATATATTTACACAGGGTTATTTTTGAAATACTAACAACCTTGCAGGACTATACAATTATATATTACTACACTAACATAATAAACAATAACTTTTGCTCCATGACTTTATAAAACACTTAAAAACTTTTAAAATGTTGTTGTGCCTACTATCTTTAAGAATAATAATAATAACGCAACACACTCATAGCACCGCACTAGGGAAACCCTGTGTCACGGGTGCCATGAACACGCACGTAGACAACCACAAATGACACCCAAACTCGCGAGAGAAATAAATGTAGGCCATATGCATATTTCTCTCGGCCTGGGAATCGAACCCAGGACCTCTGCGCGGCATGCACGGAGCCAGTTCTTATATTTACATATCTTTATATTTACATACAAAAGATGAAAAAAAAAATAAAGCCGTCATTTTTCACGCTTATCAGTGTTATACTTATAATATTAAATCAACCAAGTGATAATGGAATTCATGACTAACAGAAAATACCTTGATAGTGTGTAATTTGTCCCATTGTATATTGAAGTTCCGCTAAACGTATCCAGCTGGTAGAACACGATCACTTCCCCAGGCAGTGAAGAGTTTAAGGTAAATTCTACCATAGAACACTGACAGTGCTTTTGACGTCCTTTGAGTATTTCTTCTCTACAAGACAGTTCAAAACCGTTTATGCAATGAGTGTAATCTACCACTTTGCTGTCTATAATTTTTATTCTGTCCGTACCACGAGTACATATCTGAAAAAAATCAAAATAATTGGAACGCTTTGTTTGTGTTCGAAATATGCAGCACCTTTAGAATGAAAGTGACCTAATTAAAAAAAAACAACTATATACGTTTATATCGCAAAACGTCTTTAAAAATAGTTTTTTGAAAGGTTACAAATCTCACCCAACTCGAATGGCACAGATAACAGAACTTGCAATAATAATTATGTGTTGAATTTTCAGCGATATGCCAATCTGAATTAGGTTTATTAACAGTCTAGAATTTGCTACATTTGTTTAAATTAGAAACTAAGAAAGACCTATTCATTATTAACATTTCATAGTGTTCACATTATGATAGTGTTGAGTTCTGGCGACAGCGGTTTAGACAGCAATCGAGGCTTAAGGCACAGATTTATTATATGGGTGTTTTATATGTTTGAAATTCTACTCTTGCGTGCCGGTACGTAAACACCGCATTAGTGTCACGCCGTCATTGGCGAAAAAGTAACGTACGCATCCGTTTTCGTGTTCCGTTCCGTTCTTGTTAGGCCCATAATACATGTTGGCCGAGCCTAGGCCAACGCGAGTGTAGGCAAATTGATTAGACGGGTTTTGTGGAGCTGCCCACACGTTGGCCGTTGTCAGTTTTCATTGTGCACTGGTACAGTATGGATGACACCGACATGTAGAAGTTATTGCAGCTGCTGCTGTTTATTTAATGAGCGCCTATATTATTAAGTCAATATATACCGCAATAAAGTGGTAAAAAAAAAGACAAAAAGAAGGTCTTGGATGCTGAGTATTCATCAAAATAGAACAAGGTAAGATGAACATAAGGTCTTTGGGGTTCCAAATAACAGGTTCATTCTGATAAAATTCTAAAAACTTGAAAATATCTTGATTTGTGCTAAGCGTCATTTTTCACGTATTATTGGCCGAGAGCAGGTGAGCGCCTTTGATTTGTACAAAAATACCGTCAGCGCTTCGAAGTGAGGAGATGAGTGGTCTGGTGGAGCGACGGCTAGTCGTGACAAGCCACGCCAAGTGAGCCCTATACACGCTGGCGCTCGCCTTCACTCGGCAAGCTAGGCGAGCGGCACCGAGCGAAGGCAAGGCAAATAGGCTGTCTACACATTGGTATTGGTCTTCACTCGTATAGGCTTGGCCAACATGTGTTGCGGGCTTTAGATCAAATGTTTGTTATTTAATAAGTTCATTAAAAAAGTGACTTTTTTGAAGTTTTTGTTAATTACGTTTTTAAATTGTTAAAATAATCAGTAACAATTGTTGAGGTTATGAAGCCGAATGTTTCATCATTATTTTACAGGCTTGACAATGCCATTAATTACCTTTAGTACTTCAAGAGTCATGCTGAATAATTTGAAAATGTCACAATTTTAAATCTTGTTTCGTATTCACAAAAAGCAACCTAAAGTAACCTAACACAAAATCCTGAGATTCAGTTACTTTCATTCTATAAGTGTGTAAAGATCCTGATTTATTAGCAGACATCTCCTTTATAGGTATTTACTTATATTTAATATTACTTTATAGGTATCTCCTTTATAGGTATTTACGTGCTTATTTACTAGACGTTTTGGTGTTTTTTTAATGATGACTTGTTCTTGTGTTACATATTTCTTGAAAAGATTGTTTCGGAGAAGTAGATAAGTAAAAAGTAGTTTAGTTTTTTTTGTACAGCGAAATATACATTTTTTTACCCCAAAATACAATAAAATGTAATATGTGCTTGCTTACAGTATAGTTTCAATCACAGAACAACAGATGTAGAAGTGCTTAGGCGTCACGATACGTGTGCCAACAGGACATTGAGTTTACAGAGTCTACACAAAAGTATTATTTAAAAAATATCATGCATTTGAGATGAATGTAAATTTTGAGTATGCCAAAAAAGAGTGCGTGCCAGAGCAAACCAATAGTGCCATTATAATTTGGGTTATACGTAATTGAAGATTCTGTGGTCACTACACACTAATATTACATGAGACGATTATACGGTGAATAACAAAAATAAAATAAATCTCTCACCGAATTTGTTTCTGTTCTGCATAAAAAATATATGCCTACGGAGACTAGAATAATTCCAAAGATTGTAGAAAATGGTAGGATTTTTTGTATGGGAATCATAATTTGTTTAATTAAGTCATCTGAAAACAACAAAAATACATGGTTGGGTTAATGAGTAGGTACACAGAATTATACCTAAAATTTGGATATTGCGAAAACATAAGATCAGCTATGACTACGTCATGAGGTTTAACTTTTAATGGGGTTATTCTTAGAGCATACAACACGTGAGACGCTAAAGCATTATTTCTCAAACAACATTATTCTGCCATTCTTTGAAGGGCTAGAGGGCTACTTCAAGCCAACAGGTGCACTCAAATGCAATATCAAGTTGTGTTATTATGGTCTCACACTTGATTACACTAGATGTAGCAGAGTTTTTTTTTATAGGTTTCTAGGGCGCCAGACGGCTTATTTAGCATTTGACGCGGTGAATTCGATAGTGCAAATGAAAAAAAATCGATTCAAAACTACGTAGTTTTTATTGTATTTTTTTTACTTGTCAGAGGGCAGTGGATGGCGCCTCCAACGTTATATTCTCTAAGGGAAATTTAGACTATGACTAACAGAGCGCGCGTTCAGCACTTGTTATCCAGAGCTTCGATGTGGTGCGTCGTTTTCAAACCATACGTACAGACGGCAGCACATCAAGAGACACATTGACGGATCTTGTTCGGTTGCACTGGAGGCGAAATTCGAACAAAAGTGTAGGTATAGGTTGATGTGCTGTTTGTTGATTGTACAACACTAAAAATGTATTGTTCTCGTACTATGACTAACGTAGGTACATATAACTATAAGGGCGCGTTCAAATTAGTCGCTGTTAGCCGCGCTGCAGCAACGCTGCAGCCGCACGGCGGTCGCGCTGCAACCACGCGGCGGCCGCGCGACTGTCGCGCTGCTGAAGTGCGACCAATTTTTAGTATGTTTTATCTTTCGACTCAGTTACACTAGGGATTCTGACAAAGAAACGTTACTTTCACTTATTTTGTTAAAACTGAAGAAAAAAAATAATTAAAAAGAATACCAGAACGTATTAATATAATCGACAACGTGTAATCGACATTGTCGATCGACAACGAGAATTATAGACGTTTTCGAATTGTTTGGCAGTGCTTATTGAGAATGTGGCATTAATTTCTAAATCCAAGATGGTTGCCAAGATATTTCAAAACTTTATTTTTGGTAATCCTTACGGAAATGGCATTTATATCTGAATACAATGACATGATGGCTAACACGACTTTTCTAAATGCAAGATGGCGGACACCATTTCTCAAATAATGACAAGTTGGGTATCGTTTTCGAGATATTTGGGGTGCTCATTACGAATATAGCACTCATTTCTAAATCCAAGATGGCGGGCACGATTTTTCGAATAATGGTAAGTTGGATATCATTTTCGAGGTATTTGGGGGTGCTCATTTCGTAATGAGTGTATATTCGTATATACCACTTGTTTGTAAATCAAAGATAGCGGACACAATTTTTCAAAAAATGCAATATGGGTAATATAATCCTTTTCGAGGTATTTGGGAATGTTCAACACGAATATGGCACTCATTTCTAAATCCAAGATGGCGGGCACGATTTTTCTAATAATGGCAAGTTTGGTATCGTTTTCGAGGTATTTAATAATAATAATAATAATAAAATTCTTTATTTCGGACTAAGTCCATAAGGGTTAGTAACAAAACACTTAAAAATAGGGTTAGTATTACAAATTCCTTATTTTACAATTTATTATAGGCCACAAAAAACAAAAATGTGCATCCTAGACCAGTGATCCAGGAAGCAACCCTGTACACGGTTTGCAATTATACTCAGGAGGCTGTTATCACCGTCCCGAATCCTGCGCAACAAAGAAGCCGCCCTTTTTTGCATGATAGCTGAAAAGCCATCTAAGCGAGACACAGCGAACATTCCCGATACACTGCAAAATCGAGGCAGCTTCAACAACATCCTGAATAAATTATTATACAACACACGGAGGGAACTTAGAGATTTTTGGGTGTAATTGACCCATAGGCTACATGTATAAAGTTTTTTTATACATGTAGTTAGACAGTACGCCTTGAACAACATACGTTTGACGTCGTCAGTACACCTAGCAAACCTACGAGCCAACATGTTGCCCCTCACTGCTAGCGCCCTACGCTCCCTTTCAACATCTAAATCGTCCTTTAAAGTCTCAGAGACCCAGTGCCCTAGGTACTTAAATTCGGAGACTCTTTTAAGAGGAGTGCCACACAGAGTAACTTCCGGGACTGTGCTACAGGTTTTGCTACCTGATTTAAAAACTAGCAACTCACTCTTACTCGCGTTGTACCTAGACCATGAGCCTCTGCATATTTTGTACATATACCTAACTAATTTAACTAATAACTAATTTCCGAAGTGCACTTATTGAGGGACTCAGCAACGCCATGTCATCCGCGTAACTAATATTATTCACCATTATTCCATCTATCGAGCATCCGACCTTGGTGTTGCTAAGCTCATCAATTACACGATTCATGTAAAGGTTGAAGAGACTTGGCGAACTTAACCCACCTTGTCTCACACTCTAACCTGTACATGCTCGACATCGAGCCTCCCCATTTTACAAAATTATTCTGGTTACAGTACCAATACTTAAATAGACCTATAAATTCTCTTGGAAGACTGGTCTCCTCCTGCAGCTTTGTCCATAACCTGTCATACGATACAAGATCGAAAGCTTTGGACAGGTCAAGGAAACAAGCATAGATTGGAGTCTTCCTAGAGGTATAATACTGGACTGGAGTGTGCTTGAGGCAAAGGATAGCAGCTTTTGTAGATAGACCTGATCTAAACCCAATTGTGCATCATGTAACTTCAGATCAGAACAGCCTCCTCAAGTGCTTGTCAAGCAAACTGTCCAGTACCTTTCCAATGATTGTAGCCAAGGAGGTCTATAGTTTTTAAGCCAAGAAATGTATATTTGGGGGTGCTCATTATGAATATAGCACTTATTTGTAAATCCAAGATGGCGGACACGATTTTGCAAAAAAATGCAATATGGGTATCCTTTTCGAGGTATTTGAGGATGCTCAATACGAATATGGCACTCACTTCTAAATCCAAGATGGCGGGCACGATTTTTCGAATAATGGCAAGTTGGGTTTAGTTTTCGAAGTATTTGGGGGTGCTCATTGCGAATATAGCACTTATTTCTAAATCCATAATGGCGGACACAAAAAAAGATACCCATATTGCATTTCTTGAAAAATCGTGAAAACAAATACCTACAGGGAGCGACATAGAGTTGTTAAAACCACCAAATATTAATTAATTACTTTTTTCGATTTCCGGACGAAAGAAATCCATCTCTTTATTCATTTATGAAGATAAATAGCCGTACATGGGTAAGGCCGTCAAAAATGGCACTTTTTCGTTTTGTTTTAGTTCTTTTTTATATAAAAGTATTTAAATAATATTCTAATTTAAACATTTTCCTTTTAAGAAATGAAACTATTTTTCCGGATTTAAATCGCGTATATTTGTTTTTTCAAACAAACCGACGTTTCGGGCCCTTTACAGGTCCTATGGTCACGGTTGACTGAGGTGGATAAAGTCGTCAACCAGTTATGTCTAATATTGATGCAAACCACCCTATTTTTTTCCACTATAGTTACAATAGTTATTAATTAAATACCTTATTTTTAATTTTACAAAGAAAACATTCCAATTTACGCTACATTAAGTTTTACAAATTATTTTATTGAATGAATTTTTATTAAGTTCAATTTATTAATACTTAATAATAGAAATTAGAATAAATAAAAACATTCTAATGGATTTCTTTCGTCCGGAAATCGAAAAAAGTAATTAATAAATATTTGGTGGTTTTAACAACTCTATGTCGTTCCCTGTAGCAATATAATAGTAATATGAATCTATATCTGTGGAACACCTTATTCCGACCATTGATAATTAGTATTCCAAATTTAAAAAATCTTATATTGAAATAAGATGACATCTCCGTCTTAATCCCATGCTTTAATAGTACAGATTTAGAAACAAAATTAAATTTAAATCTGGATAAAATTGTAAACTAGCTAAATTTGCATAATTTGGAACTTAACCTAAATAAAACAAAAATTATCCAATTTAGACCACATCAAAAAACTGCACTGCAAATATCATATAAGTAAGTACAATAATGTTGAGCTAGAAACAGTAAATTCGGCTTCACTACTGGGAATTAATTTGGATACAAATTTTAATTGGAAACAACACATACAAAAAGTAGTTAACAAATTAAACTCATTTATTTATGGACTTCTGCATCTCAAACGTGTAACGGACTCTAAGAGTGCCCTTACTTCTTACTATGCATTTGCATACTCGGTATTGTCGTATGGTATCATTTTGTAGGGGAATTCTTGTGGGATAAATGAAGTATTCATACTATAAAAGAAGTGTGTAAGAATAATAACCAACATTAAACAAATGGAATCTTGTCGCCCCTATTTTGTTAAAAATCAAATTCTTACACTTACTTCCATCTACATTCTGGAATCGTGTAAATTCATTAGAAAGCATCCCCAATTCTATTCACCTCTAGAGAATAATAAAAGAAATGACCGACATGAACAAACTTAAAATCCCCTTCTCCAAAATGAAAATAGTTGCGTCTGGCCCACACGTTTTGTCAGAGTCTTGCAAAGTCTTAAAAATAATAAATTATTCCTTATTCGTAAATGTCTATTTTTCCTGTAATTATATAATTACTTCCATCCAAAGGTTGTCTGGCAGAAATCGCTTAAAGCGATAAGACCGACCATTGTACCACCGCTTATTTTTAATTTAATTGTATTGTACTTGTTTCCTTTTTTGGTGTACAATAAAGAATTTTTGTATTGTATTGTATTGTATTTGTAAATGCAATTATAATTTAAAAGAATTTTTTGACGATTTGCTACAATGACTTTACATTTAAAATAATTAATTAAAGATTCTAATTACTTATAATGTTTAATTGACATATGTTATTTAATACAATTAGAAAGATGTTTATCTTTTGACGATTTGATAAAATGATTATTTAGTTCTAATATTTGATTGATAACTCATAACGTATAAATTGTATTGTATATATATTAATTAAATTCCTGTATTAATAATGTCAATGTGAGACTGTCTTCCACAGTTGCTGTGCCCTTACAGGGCGTCACATATTAACTGCCCTATAGTGTAAGTACTATCTGTAAGCTTCATGTGTGATATGCAATAAATAAATAAAAAGGTTTTAAAATTATAGCAGCATTATTAATTATGCTAATAACGAAATATACGAAACGATCGATGGATTGTTTGAAAAAAAATATTACAAATTTTAATTGACATAACAAACGGACTTGATGAATGCAATGGTAATCGCGAGTCTGGTAGTTTAATCTGTCTTTGTGTCGGAAGGAATATTTAGTTGGAATGTCTTCGCGCTTTGCAAATAAATTGAAATTTTTTCGGACGAACTTACATATTTCCAGGATGTATATACACGGTAAAGCAAGAATTTTGTGCTGTTGGAAGAAAGGTTTGCAATAGTCGGTCTGTTTTATATTTACGAGAATTCTTACAAGCTTTATCTGACGAGTAAATTGATGCATCAGTACTGTTACCCCACAGGATGACACCGTAACTTAGCCAAGCATAAGCGTACGAATGGTAGGTAGTAGCAAAGCCGACGGATCATAAACCGGTCCATCGGTGTTTATTTCACAATAAAATTTAGCTAATTCGGAATGCAGCTGTGTTACAATATCTTATTAATAGGAACTATTTTGTTTTGAGTCACTATTCTTGAAAAACATCGACGTACATTTTAGCCACACACACACACACAGTCACTGTTACTTAGGGCGCGTTCAAACTAGCCGCTGTTAGCCGCGCGACGTCTTTCGACGCGATTTTCACTTTTCATACAATTTCTAGAAGCGCTGCAACCGCGCGGCGGCCGCGCGACTGTCGCGCTGCAGCCACCCTCGGTTGCATCACGGTTAGTAAGGTGTACATGTTAATTTTTCAAATTGACTACGATGGACGAAAATCAAGTTGAAGAATTTATAGAGAATGCAGAACAACACCTTGCAATATGGGATATCAGTTCCGCTAGTTATTCTAATCGACTGGAAAAAAAGGCATGGGAAAATTTATGTATTTATGTTTAAAACATTCTAATTTCTATTATTAAAAAACATTGACTTACAAATAAATGGACGACGGGTCTAATACAAAAACCACGAAAAAAATGTCCCAAGTCAACCTATTTAAACGTAGTGACATGTGAAGAAATATGAAAAAGCTAAAACGTTGAATTTAAATTGTAATGTCATCGCAGTATCGCGCTGTCAGTCGAACAAATGAAGACTAAAGCGGAGTTTGACGCTCTGTATACGATTTTAACGCCTTACAAGTTCGGACACTTTTTAGCGCGGACCCGACGTCCATATAATTGTAAGTCAATGTTAATTAATAATAAATTGAACTTAATAAAAATTCATTCAATAAAATAATTTGTAAAACTTAATGTAGCGTGAGTAAATAGTTATTGATTAATATTTGGTAGTTTTACCAGCTCTATGTCGCTCCTTATAGCTATATCTGTACATGTGCATAAATAAAATAAATATACCCACTCAATAGAGCAGTTATATGCGACATCTTTTAGCAGCGCGTCTGCAGCGATTCAGTCGCGATGTAGTAGCGACGCAGTCGCTAATCGTCTACTTTTATTTACAAATACACGCGACTTTAGGCGATGCAAACGCGCGTTTGTATTGCTGGTAAAAGTTGCCGTGTATATCCGCTCTTAGATTCGAAAAACTAGTTTTATTTTCAATTTAATTAATTTCAGATATCACAATGGCGATGATGATAACCGAGTAATGACTCTGAAGTTTAAAATTCAACTCTTAAGGTCACTTACTTAACGAAAGGTCAGCTTTTGTAGGCATTTCAACTCTAGCTCTTGCTCTACACTGCAAAAATATTTCCTTTATTGCTCCAAATAAATACAACAGAAACTGAACAGAAGGTGAGCAGCATACTTACTTATTTACGCCAAACACATTTATTTTTATTAAAATGTTCTTTATATATTTTAATCCCTAGGTTTTCCTGTTGTTACAACGCAATAAGTCAAATAATTTGTACACTGATTCAGAATGATTATCAATGTTAACCATGGTATTGGTTGATTCTTAAATGTATTACTAAACTTTTTACTATCACCGTAAACATCACCATCTAAATAAACAAAATATAAGGTTATTAAATTTTCTAGACAACTTATGCCCGACCGAGTGACGCGTCAGTTGCGTTCTATACATACTTATGCTACTATAGCTATAGCTAACGGACAACTAAATATACACTCGCAAAGTTCCCCGAGTTCGGGGGGCGTGTACACACATTAACAAACCAATACAATTCGGAGTTCAGACGAATGTTCGTCGGCCGTTCTTGTCTAATTTTTAACCGACATAAAAAATGGACGAGGTTCTCAATTCAACTGTATGTTTTTCTTTTTCTTTTTTTTGTATGTATGTTACGGGATAACTCTAACGGCATTTGTAAACCTATTTTGATGATTCTATTTTTGTTGGAAAGAGGGTACCTCAGATGTGGTCCCATTTCAATTTGAAGAAAATATTCCACCTCTAAGGGCGGCAAACTAGGGGATGAATTACTTGAAGTCGGTTTTTTTAGTACTTTGTACTGAGATTATCTGTATTACAATTGAAGACAAAATAAAATACTCAGTATGTACTTAAGTTTATTTACTTTTAGTACATGCAGGTCGTGCTAAATCGTTCGCGTCTAAATCTAAGTGCATTTATAGGAAATCGCCAAATATTGTAGACTTATTTTACTTAGATGTTGCGAAACTACTTTTCTTCCAGGCTTATATAAAATAGAGGTTCAGAAATAGATGTTTTGTTTAAATAATTGTGAATACGATCTAGACGATTCCATGCGCCTTAATGTTGAATCGATTTACTTAAAAATCGCATTGAAATGAATCGATTAAAAAATCGCTAGATCGTATACATTCGAATCGACCTTCATAAAAATCGAATCGTAATGTGCATCCCTAACTCTTAGTTGCCTACTATGAATACTATTCTTCAGAACGCGACTTGCCGTTATAGTAGTTAAACATCAGTTGAAAACGCCTAACTGTGCCATTAGAAACTGCAAAAACACCGCATCTATGAATAGATGAATAAACAGGGACGTTTCCTTCCACAGTTAAGTAATTTTGTAATCAGACTTTGCATAATTTGTTTTAAAATCAATTATTTTCTTTTTTAATTATTTTTATATATTCGCTTTTATTTATTTGACAACAGAATTGTGCAGGTACTTACATAATAAACAAGAAATACATCACTATGGGCACAACTTGTTGCAGCGTATATCGCGTACAGAGAATTGGTCTTGATTCCTGCACTATGCTAAGCCTGTCTCGCAGGTAACCAATATTCCCTCGTTACAAGTTAGAAGGGTAACCCAAAAAATCACAGTCAAAATTTTTTGTCCGAAATAACGTTTGTTCGAATTTTCATTACACCGAAAACCGAATTATAACGAAACAGTTGTTCTTTCAGGATATGTTGAATGTTTATCGCAAAGACACGATTAGGTAATTTGGGTCTTTTCAAGGCGAGAGTGAATAGGCATTATTTAGGTGTGCATGCTCCATCGTCGACCTCATCGTCACTTTTCATCAGGTGAGATGGAGGTCAAATGCGCACTTATATTTTATATTAAAAAAAAATGGTTCGGTTAAGTTAGGTTTTAAAGAAAAAACCTTATCCTCTCAAATTTACTACCGAATTTTTTTCGAATTCGAAATAACTAGATTGGCGAGTAGAGTTATTCAATTCGGTCACCTCGAGTTCCTCCTGTAACGAGTCAACTCGAGTCACTTTTTCATGAACTCGAGCTAACTCGGTTGACCCGTCCCGCCCGCCGCCTATCCGTCGCGTAGTGTGTCGGTGACCTTCAGAGCACGCTCGGTTCGGTGACCTTCGGTCATCACGCTCGAGTCGCGGTCGGCCGGCCGACCGTGTCCAACTCGGTGAATCGTCGGTTCGAGTTCTACTCGCGACTCACGGTTGCTCTGTCAAAGACACAGTCGAGTTAACTCGGGGTAGCAGTCAAGGCAACTCGAGTAACTCGAGTTGAAACAAATACAACTCGTCCCATCGCTAGGAGTAACTCGACTTAACCGTATTAAATAACTCGACTCGCCCATCGCTAGTATGTATAAATAATAATAGAGAATGACTACGGAATCCTTGTTGTCTCTTCGAAGGTAAGTTTCCAAGTCTAAAGCTTAGTGCCAGTGTGTAGACCAGGGGTTCCCAAACTTATTTTGTCTAGGCCCACTTTGAAAATAAATTATTTTTTAGCGCCCCCATTTTTTCATCTACTTAACAACCACTATAACTTCAAATTAAATTAATTATTGTGAGCTATATTAGCGGAGACTAAACGTTCATTCTAAACGAGACTTACTATAACCCGCAAGAGATAACTTGAGACCTGAGCGCAGTAGGTAGTTCACAACGGCGGCGCTCAGGTCTCAAGTTAACTCTTACGGGCTACACCTGCCAATGAGAATGATTATTGAAACGCAACTTTATAGTATTCAGACAGAGTATCTTTTATTCAAAATAAAACAAACATAATCGATTCTAATATAAAAACTAATGTGAAGGATGAATCTGATGCTGTCTAATAAGTTTGTTGATATCAGGTTCCAATTTACTCAAGAACAGCCGCACGTCAGTCACCACGTTCGGTAACATGCAAACGATTTCTCTTTTTAGTAAGCAGCGTTGTCACAGCACTAAAACCACGTTCACACAAATATGGCGATGGGAATGCTATCAAGAATCGTTGAACGATTGACCACAATCCAGGGTACAATTGCGGGATCGGTTTTTGTAGCCAAAATTCTTGGTAGCCATTTTTGAATTTGATTTTTATTTCCTCGTTCGTTGTCAATTCTATAAGTTCTTCTTCCAGCTGAGGTGATATTGCTGTGTTGACATTTGAAAAAGGATCCAGCACCCAGTCTGGTATTTCCAAGTTCAAAATGTCCTGGTATCGTTCGGTGAAGTCAATGTGGAGGTTTTCCAAATGTTGGCAGTAGGCAAACAAGTCGTCGTCACTGCAGGATACTGATAAATTCGGAAAATTGTGAAACTCACGTCTGCCCATATTCTTTTTGTGTAGAAGCAGTTTGGCTGCGGAAGCAGCAACGACATTTTTTGTTTTAATTAAATTTAGTTCATCGCCTTGCAGTTGGAGAGTCATGTCGTTGAACAATTTATACAGGTCTGTCATGTAAGCTATATCATTCTTTAATGTAATGAGCTTGTTGCGCAATTTTGTATCTTTAGTTTCCAAGAACTCTATCACAGAGTCAAACAGGTTGTAGAATCGAGTCAGAAAATTGCCTCTTGATAGCCAACGAACATCAGTATGAAACAGCAAACGGTTGAAATCTTCGTCATTAGTAATACAAAGCTGATGAAATAATCTATCATTCACTTCACTTTTTATTTTTATGGCTCCATCAATATGAGAACTGATGATTTTGCCAATGTCACAGTTGAAAGAAAAAAAACGAAACAAAAAAAAATTTTCGCTAAGCTCTAATAGGACATTAACCGGTGTTGGTAAGTTGGACTACGGGAGTACTCAGTTGAGAATGTAAAACAAAACAGCAAAACAATATTTATAAATATATGTTATTTAAGTGGATAAATTTACATAGAGTAACAATATGGGGGGAGAACACTAAAGTTAAGAGGTTGTTTATGTTAATGGGGCGGGGGAATTTTGGAGAAAGTAAGTTATAAAGTGGAACAGCAATATTAGGACAATTGAAAAAAATGTGTTCCAAGGTACCGTCTTCTAGGCCGCACTCGCACAGAGAGTGGTCTCGAACTCTGATTTTACGCAAAAATACAGGTGTGCAAACATGGCCTAAGCGCAAACGAATAATAGTGGAAGTGATGTTTTTAGGCAAATCGCGACGTTTAAAAAACCAGGGTTTAGTGGGTAGATTTGGTTGGAGGTTACCATAGTGTCTACCAACAGTTTGTCGTGATTCCTGCCAAAGGACCGACCAGGAGGCTAGCATTTGGGGTTTGGTCATGGCGAGCAGATCTCTGGGAAAGCACTTACAGTATTTGCATACGCCAATTCTTGTCGCATCCTTTGCAAAGGCGTCTACTGCTTCGTTGCCACTAATCCCACTGTGACCGGGAATCCAGGCCAGAGTTACCTCAATTCCCGCACAATGACATCGGTACAGAGCTTCCTTAATTTGGAGGGTGATGGAGAAATTGTCTTTGGAATGAAACGGTAGCTTAATAATGTCTTGGAGGCAACTTAGTGAGTCTGAGAAAACCAAACATTTATTAATTTTATGGGACTCAATATATAAAATGGCTTCGAGTATTGCAATTGCCTCTCCCGAAAAGACCGAATTCAGATAGGGGGATTTAAAACTGAGTACGACATTGAACTTGGGGAACCAAACCGCGGCTCCCAAGTCGCCATGTTCGTGTAATTTTGAAGCGTCGGTAAAAACAGTAGTCCAGTGCCATGCCATTCTCTCTCAACTATATCGTTGAAGACTTGGTTTGCTCCAGGGGTATCTTTCATGATGCCAAAACAAGGTAGACTGTTGGGCGAAACGTTAAACATTTAAAATCAGTTTCAAACAACGGGTTCATATAATTTTGGTAAATAGGGAATGGGAGATTGGAAACTTTGTTAAAACTGTTGATAAGAAGGGGGGGTTTCTTGTGTGACCAATAATTGGAGGAAGGGATAATCTCCGACAAGGATTGCAATACGGGAAGCAAAGGGTGAGAAGAATATTGAAAGATCTTGAAGAGGAATCTATTAGCAAGGAATTGTCTACGTAGATGTAGAGGGGGCTCCAGACATTCGACTTGAAGAGCGTTTGTTGGTGAGGATTTCATGGTACCTGTGATTATTCTCAGGCATCTTGCCTGGATTCTGTCCATCTTAGCCAAGGCTATTTTGTTGCATGGTTCCAGAAGGAAGCCGCCATAATCAAAATGACTTCTAATGATTGCGTTGTACAGGAGCTTTTGGTTATACGGATGTGATCCCCAACGAACACCAGAAAGTGCACGTAGGACATTTATGCTTTTTTCAGCTTTTTGACAAATATAGTTGAGGTGATGGATGCCAGATAATTTTGAGTCCAAAATAATGCCTAAAAATTTTACTTTTTCCCTCAGTTCTATGTTTTCCCCATTAACATGTATTTCAGTTTCAGGAAGACGTCTCTTGCGGGATAAAACGACAGCTGTGCTTTTGTTAGCTGAAAGAGAGAGGCCGTGATCGGTAAGCCAAGAGTCTAGGTAAAAAAGGGCAGAGTTGAGGCGTCTTTCAGTATCTGAAAAAGATTTGGAACAAGCGTACAGGGCGATATCGTCTGCATAATGCAAGATTTTGCAGAAGCAATTGACTGAAGTGCCGAGGTCAGACGTGTACAAGCTGAAAAGGAGAGGGCTAAGAACGGAACCTTGAGGCAAGCCGTTCCAGACCATACGGGAGGGGGTTGTGGAACCGTTAACACGCACTGCGATAGAGCGACCCATAAACATGTTGTAAATGACATTGATCATCTTCACAGGAATACACAGATTGAGCATCTTCTGCCAGAGTAGTGGAAGATTCACGTTATCATAAGCTGATGTTATGTCTAAGAACACACCTATGACGTGTTTTCCCTCGGAGAGGGCTAGTCGAACATCTGATGTAAAAATGCTTAGGCTGTCCATAGTGCCCATGCCTTTTCGGAAGCCAAACTGGCTTCTGGGTAACAATCCCTTGCTCTCTACTATCCATTCCAGACGGTTTTTTATTAGGTGTTCCATGATTTTAGCTAAAACAGATGATAGGGCGATAGGTCGATACGAGTTTGCATTAGATGGGTCTTTCCCAGGTTTTATGATTGGAATGATAATTTGGGTTTTCCATGAAATAGGGACTATGCCAGATTCAAAAATTGTGTTTATAATATTCAAAAAAAAAATTTTGGTAGGATTAGAGGACCTGGTAATAAACGAATAGGGAATGCCGTCCGCACCCGGCGCCGAATCCCTTAAATGGTCCAAAGCACAGCTTAGTTCTTCAAAAGAGAAGGGGGCATTCATACTGTCAGGAGATGACAAGGAGGTGTTTATAACGGCAGGAGCTTCTGAAGGAACAAAAGGGGGGGATAATTTTGTAATAAAATCCACAAGCCAGGGTGTCGGGTCGTTAGACGAGGTGTTGTTGTGATCAGTCTGAGATCTGCGAAAGGATTTTATTCTCTTCCAGACTGTAGACGGGTGGGTGCGGGGTTCCAGAGATTCGCAGAATGCACGCCATCCTTGAAATTTCTTTTTGCTCAGAAATCTTCTCGTGTGAGCGGAAATCTTTTGGAAAGTTAAATAATTCTCAAAGGATAAGTCACATGTGAATTCAAGTTCTGCCCGATTTCTTTCCTTGGCTGACGAAGAACATTCCGAATCCCAATCTATCATTCAAAGAGCTGTTACGGATTTTATTGCCTGCTTTGATGACATATTGCAGTGATTGAAATAGTCATTCGCTTAAATTTCTAGCAACCAAATGTTGTCTATGAATAACGCAATGTACAGCAAGGACATCTGGAATTTTATTTTTTAAGTACGCTATGAAGCCTTTATGGCACCCTGTCATAGCCGGAGCGCCATCCGTAGCAACTGATATAATATTTGTCAAGGGAATCTCTTTCTCATCACAAAACTTTTCCAATGTATGGAATATGGTTTCGCCTTTTGTATCGGTCTCTAAATTTGAAGCAAACAAATAGTTCTTCACATATTTTCTCATCTTTAATAAACCTCACATAAGACAGCAACAATGCTTTTTATTTAATATTATTAGTTGGTAAACAATTAGTTGGTAAAGTGGACTCATCGAGCTGAATTGAGAATTGACTAGTCCTCAGATGATTGCACAATGATTCTTCAATGTTTTCAGCCATTTCATCAATTCGTCTTTGCACAGAATTATTACTCAAAGGAATTTTTCGGATAATATCTGCGGCAGGTTTATGAAACACAGTAGTTATTACTTCCGTTATTGCTGGCAAAATTAACTCTTCTCCGATGTTGTGTGGTTTGCCTTTTTGAGCAATTGACAAAGAGATATTGTACGAAGCTCAAAGTCCGTCGTCATCTTGCTTAGCAGCCGCCGAAAAGAGTTTTGCTACAATTGGCTGAGTATTATGGTTCTTCTCTAGGTCTTGAAAATATGCTACATTCTTGTATTTCTTATCTGGATGCATTTTATTCAAATGATCTTGCAGTCTTGGAGGCTTCATTGCTTCATCCGAAAATGTTTTTAGACATCGGGTTTGTAGAAGTTTCAATGAATCCGAATTTAAAATATTCCGCACAGTATTGCCGTCTGTTCTTTTTTACTTCCGACATTGTTTTGTTTTGAGAAATACGTAAGTAAGTGTTGAAGTACTGCTTATCTATTACGCGCGAAACCGCAAATGGAAATAAAATAAATATTACGTTGTTTATATAGGATTGCATAAGCAGCACGCACCGACAGGAATAAGACAAACATGCATAAAGAATGATTCACGCTACACCGGGTCGCGACCGGGCCGTGCCCCGGCCGGGGCACGGTCAAACACTATGGTATACTTTTTGTATGAAGTGATTCATGCCTGACCGTGACTCGGCCCTGCCCCGGCCGTGCGCCGCCGAGACTCGGCCGGGGCACGGCGTTGAAATGTCGGTGGGTATTGTTTCCCGGCTCTGTCACGGTCCGGCCCCAACACGTTGTAACATGAACATATGCGCCCGGGCGCCCGAAGAGCAGTCAACGTCAAATCTTAGTAAGGTGAGCAGCTCAACACCAAAATGGACGATGAAAAATTATTAGAATGTGTGCGCAAGTACCCTGTGATTTACGACATGAGCCATCCTAAGTATTTAGATAACAAATACAAAAATATTATTTGGAAAACAATTTCAGACGAAATAAAACAATCTGGTAAGTAGTAAGTTTTATTTCAACTTACATTGTGAAAATTGCATATTTACATAAGCGTCACGCCTATCGACAGATGAAATCACTGGCTGACAAAAACCACATAACACAGATTTCGTGCAAATAAATAATACACTCAAACAGCCCGGTGTAACATGAATGACTGGGCCGACCGGCGCACGGTGGACGTGTCCCGGCCGAGGCCCGGCCCGGTCGCGACACGGTGTAGCGTGAATCATCCTTAAACATATAACAATAGTTTGAGCAATCTCTTAATTAAATATAATAATAGGGGTTAAAGTATGAAATTGCCGATTTGTACTGAAAATCTAAATTGTTTATTTTTTAAATTTTTAACAAATTTATTTAATCAAAATAGTTGCCATTATTATCTATACATTGCTGCCATCTAATGGGAAGGTTATTAATGCCTTTGCGATAGAACTCCGACGATCTAGACTGCACAAACTGTGTGAAAGCATTTTGTACTGCCTCCTGGGAAGAAAACTTCTTGTCACGTAGATAATTGTCCAAATCACGAAAAAAATGGTAGTCCGTTGGAGCAAGGTCTGGTGAATACGGAGGATGACGAATGGTTTCTAACTGCAGTTCCTGAAGGGTCAAAATGGTTTCTCGTGCTGTGTGAGGTCTCGCGTTGTCGTGGACCAATAATGGTGAAGATCGATTCATGAGTCGGGGCTGTTTTACTGCTAGTTTTGTCAACATGGTTCGGAGTTCGGCACAATAGACATCTGCCGTTATTGCTTGACCAGATCGGAGAAAACTATAGTGAATAACACCATGCTGAGACCACCAAACAGTTACCATTACCTTTTTATTGGTAAGTTTTGCTTTAGGACACTGTTGTGGCATTTGACCTGGGGTCAGCCATTGCATTTTTCTTTTCCGGTTATCATAAAGAATCCACTTTTCATCACATGTTACCATTCGATCCAATATTCCTTCATTTCTGTACCGGTTCAACAAGGCAACACAAGTTTCAACACGCGTTTCTTTCTGCAGATCAGTCAAATCATGAGGCACCCATTTTTCGTATTTTTTTATTTTATTGATTTGACGCAAGTGAGTCAATATTGTGGGTAAGGTAACGTTAAACCATGCCGCTAATTCCTGGGTAGTTTGACTAGGATCGGCTTCCACTATCTCTCTTAATTCATCGTTATTCACCTGTGTGGGCGGTCTTCCTCGTGGCTCGTTCTTTAAGTCGAAATTTCCATCACGAAAGCGTTTAAACCAAAATCGCACGGTGCGTTCATTAGTAAACCCCTCTCCAAACGCAGCATTGATATTGCGGGCTGTTTCTGCCGCGTTAGTTCCGCGTCGGAACTCGTATTCAAAAATCACTCGAATTTTCGCAGTATCCATCTTTCTTGTCTAAATTGAATAACAAAAACAATTGAAAGTCGATATTCAAATGTTTCAAATTTAAGAAAAAAAAAAATCACAGAAACCATTTGAAAAAAGTTTCATTCGAAAACCTCAAACCATGAAGATTCTATGAAAATTCAAAGAACCTATTGCAATAAAACGGCAATTTCATACTTTAACCCCTAATATTAGTTGATGTTCACAAGGTGTAATCGAGAGTCGAGAGCTCAGTCGGTGTCTTAGGGTCGTATTCTAGAACTCTACTCAATGCTCAAGTCAGGATTTGAGTATGGTTTAAAGCACTCGAAATCATACTCAAATCCCTGCCTTTAGGGTCGTATTTCCAGTGCTTGTGTTTCCAGTGCAATCCTGACTTAAGCATTGAGTAGAGTTCTAGAATACGACTCTCTGGGTCGTTTGAGCAGACTTGAGTATGATATCGAGCAATGGAAATACGACCCTAATGGTAAAAAGTCCTCGCCATCCTGGGGATTAGAACATTTATGGCGCATTTATTCGACACGAATTTCATCGCGCTCACAGTCGCCGAGCGGAGTCCGCGGCGGCTGACTCTCATGGCAAAATACGCTCTACTAGTTTAGCTTTTACGTTTTAATTTAATTGAGCGTTCCGGGCACGCAGGCTAGCTTGGCTTGAATTTGGCCTACGCGGCGCGTGGCGCGCGCGATGACCGCGGCGGCCGGGCGGTAATTTTATTAAGAGGAATTTAAATGTTGTTGCACAATAAATAGAATTCAGATTCGCCATTAATGTACATGAAGGCGTGGTAACTGGGTGGTCGCCAGTTATTGTGGTGTCAGTATCGTCTCCTTTAATGTTATAATAATTTCTTGTCACAACAAATACACTATTTGACTAGGTACTGATTGTGGCTCATTTCTCAGTATAGATTGAAAGTCTCCTCCGCTCCGTGGAAGAACAGCCTAGACAAATCTAATGCTTTTAAGATTGCTCATTCGTCCTTCGGCCTTCAAAGATCTTCTTTATCGGAAGCGAACATTGTGTGCGTTGGCATCATGTTGGTACGCAGCACTTTATGCACAGTATAAAATATATGTATGTTTATTGTCGATTAACTTATCTATACCACATGTATACACACACATTTCTGGGAAAATAATTAAATCAACCATTGCTACCAACATAAGTAGCATAGCGATGATGCAATAAATACCTCATTTTTTTAGTTCACAATTTTGTCTGCTTATATTTCAGGACAAAGAAATAATTTCTTTTTTTAGTTAGTAATCTAATTTTGGTCTCTATTAAGTAATCTTGATTACCATTGAATAATGATTAACAGGACGGAAGGCAAGTCAGTACGTATTTTTTTTAACTGACTGACAGTGACAGACTGTTAGGCCGTGAACGGCGATCTTTATGTAAGTCTTGTTTAGTCAGTACCATAGAGTAGTTAAGTTCGCATGCTGCCTTTACTATTTTATCATTTTTGGTTGACTAGTAGTGACATCTAGAGCAAATTTAATGAAACTTTATAATTAATTTTCAGAATGTTCAGCAAAACTGACCGACACAAGACATGAGTTATGGTTTTATTAAGGCATAATAAGTCTTACGTCAAATAATTGATTTGAAGAACCGTACCTTACTTAATAAAGTAAACTTATATTTCCTATGAAAATACAATTTTTACCATTGTACTTTCCGCTTTTTTAAATTTTGAAGATGCGTTCTTTTTTCTAAAGGAAAGTATCGTGTAATTGGAAGAATGTTAAAATCTTTAGCAAGTACAAAATCGCGAATGCCTTTTTTATAGCCAACGATTTCAATCTATAGACAAGAACATTCACAGCAACTATATGTTCCAAACAAAACACTATTAATAGTGATAGTGTTTTATTTTAGTGTTGAATTTTGGCAAAGAGTATCAGTACCGTATTAGTACCGTCCATAGACGTAACAGTCTATAACTATTAGGAATGAGTTAGACAGGCAGATAATATTGAGTGTTTACCAATTGTATTTATCCATAGTTGGGGAATTAACGTAAAGCCCCTGGCAAAGTCGCTATTAGTTGCACAATGCATTTCATTTTGCTTTGACCCAGGGCCTTCCACTTACTATTTATAATTATTATATTACTAAAAAGAAATACAAATTAATTAAAAGAAAGAAATACAGTCGAGTTGTTAAAATGATTGATATTATGATAATTACTTTTCCTTGTGGAAAGGCAAAGATCTGTAGACCACGTATCCTAGTCAAGTAAATATATATCGTAGAACCTAGTCTCTTTTATACTTTTTACATTTGTATGGTAACCTTGATAACTTATAATCATATTATACATACTTTGTTAATCCAAAACCACAACAATACTTACCGAATCAATGCGAATAATTAAAAATTTTGAATTTATGTTCACACAATTAGTCAAATAGCGAAATGTGAACAACATGGTTGTTCACATTCAAAGAGGACCGCATCTGTTTCCGCCATCTTGAATGTTTGATAACCGACTAAATGATTTGAAGCGTCTTCACCGCACATCAGTGAAACAGCGTGTCTATGGAACGCCGCATCTAGTACGCTAGTACATAGATATAGTTGTTTATTAGACTTGTACATGATCGGTCCTTAGAGGGAGTGATCCTAGTTATTTCAATCGGTCAACTGAACTAGGTCGGTCTTCTACTTCATCTAGTTAGTTAGTTCGTCTTGTCCTTGCTTGGACATTGAACGAACGCTCCAAACTAGTAATTTTATTCACATGAACTGCTATATATATAAGAATGTTGGTTAGAATCGTGTCTTTAAAAATCAATATTTGGGTACAACTATTTCATATATTCGTACACGTAGGTTGATATTATACATACAGATACCTACCACACCTACCAAAAAATATTACTTTTTTTGCAAGCTTTTATAATATACACAATGTAGATACCTATTAGGGACTTAGAACGAGCTGGCAACGTTCAATCGTGCATCCCACTCGAACTTGTACCAAAAGTAGTGAAAGGTCGCTATTTGTCCCGCTCGCACCGTTCCTACTGAATAAAAGACAGGTGAACTATCAACGCAAACAGTTCCTAGTTCGTACTGAACTAAAAAGAATGATAAACTATTAAAACCATCCAAGACGAACTAGTTCATGTCGGTCAGTGTCGGGAATATATTTCTAATAGTTTGTAGTTCCTGAACTATACAAGCCTATTGTTTATAGCATTGATATAAGAAACAAGGTATTTATTATATTTTTGTGCTATGGTTGTAGCTGTGATACGTGAGCTAGATGTCGCCACATGTGGCTGTTTATGAAGTGCGAGGTCATGAAGCACTCTTTTTTTTTAAATCTTGTCTGTGATCAATTTTCTGTCGGCTTATTCCTTGTGATGTGGGTATAGTGTTCTGTGATCCGTTCTGTCAAACGTTAGCGCTAGCACTGCCGACAATTTATATAATTTGGGATTTGTACAGCAATTAAGTCATAATTTCTAAATTTTCAATAATAAACGTGTTGAATAGTGTTCAACTTACATATTGTCCGTTTTCCATTTAAAAATTTGATTTAGTTTGAAGTGAAATCGGAATGTCAAGTGAAACGGGAAAGCAAGTATGTATTTATCGCTTTCTAAGTTTAATTACTATTTTTAGCTGATAATCAGTAAATGTGTTAGGTGGCAAGAAGTATTTGGGATGTTTGTAGTCTACAGCCTGTGGTAGTATTGAGAAGAATTGACATTTTTTTAAAGTATGAGTCACGTAGTAGGACCGTAGGTATTTATGTTTTGAATGTTTTATTATGCATACCGGGTGCTTTGCGTTCTAGATTCGAAACAGTTAGCTGCGGATATTTACCTTTGCCTGGATATATGTGGAATTGCAATGTTGCGTACCTTTACGGCAGTATTCGCCTGATTTAAGTTCATTACCGTTAGTGAGTAGCATTATAAACCAATTATTATTTACATTTTAAATGAAAATTTAAAAACCTCTGATCCGTAACCTTATATCAACTCGTACTCGTATCAATCTATCACAAGTAACAAAAATAGTATAAAGTTTTTCATAAATTACATTATTTTTATGTAGATATCGACTCAACCGTAGAACAAAGACCTAAGTGCAAGATGCTGCTTATTGTCAGTACATTGTACATTTCGTTTGTTGTTCTTGATTGTGGATATCCACAGTCAAGATCGACTGTTGTTCGATTTTATATTGAAATGAAACAATATGAAATAATAAATGCACAAAAAATATCTGAAGCACCTTTAGATAAACCTTTTGAATAACGAAATTATGTTTTATCCTTTTTTTACTGTATCATCACATCCGACTCTGTTCTTCGGATGAGTCAATATATTATGTAAATTCAGCAGTAAAATTATAAAGCATGAAAAACAATGTGTATGTGTCAAATTTAATTGTAATACCTTCAGAATCATTTTATTCTTATTGCACCAAGCGATGGGACAATCAAGCTGTGTGTCTGGTAGTAAACAATGTGCCTGTCCATAGCAGTTCCAGTGCCACTCAGTGCTTTAAATTGCAAAGATCTATGGCACACTACCACAGCCCCCATCACCCTGAACATAAGTTGGCAAGTCCCAAATGCCTGCAATTTCACCAGCTCCCCTACCCTTCGCAGGTATTATACTCATTTTAATCCTTTCAATACATGAAAACATTCCTCTGTAAACTTGTTCATTTAGGCTTACAATTATATGGGCCGTTTTGATATTTTCTTCTGTTTATAGCACTTAAATAATAATTTTAAAGAAACGCGTGCCTTACTCCAGCGTGACCATGGTTGAGTTTTTGAAATTTGACTAGCCAGTTAAAAAGTCCCTATTTAGTCAGCCCTAATATAATATAATTGCAAAAAACTAGATTTAGTTGGTCTACCGTTCAAAAGTTATAAAGCTATTATATCCACAATTAGCTGTCAAATTCTAGTGATAAACCAGCATTTCAAAATTTTTATCACAATAGCTAACATCATTTCTCATAATGATGGAGCCATAAAAATAAAAAGTGAAGTGAATAGCTAACATGGCGAGCACTGTGACGTAATATTTTTGTCGCTTTGCGAGTGCCGCGACCAATGGCTGCAAAAGAAGTGCCAAACATGACCACAAGGTCACAGCTGATTTTAAAACATTTTGACAGTTTTGCACAGTAATTTTAACCAAACTGATGTATGTAATGGGAAAAGGGTGAAGAGAACATTTTTAATACAGTTCAATACATGAGAGTAAAATAATTAAAAACTGAAACTGAAATACTGTGTAAATGAAAGGGGACTCTAATTGCAATCTTTCCTTGGATAAGTTGACCATGATTGGTTGCACAGTTAGCGTTCTTAGTCTTTTGTGCCAGGTTCCTACCACCTAGCTCCCAGTACGTATGTATGCCTAATTAAAGCTAATAGAAGTAATTGAGGTCCCTCTTAAGAAAGCCGTAAGTGAATTGTGTTGAAAATATCTTTGGCTAAATGATGTTTACTACATGTGGGAATGGGATGTTTTACTTTGTAGTCATAAAACGAGTTACCATCAAATCGAAAAATGCCTTTGTCTAAGTATTTTAAAAAGTCAATTCCAATTATTCAAAAATGTACTTTAAACTGCTGTTGTAGGCAGTTCAGTTTTATTTGACTAGTCATTATAAGTGATCGACACATGTGTGAACTAATTTCCGTAAGCATTCCACAGGATATGTCTTATCACTGCTATGTTAAATGTAGTTATATGGCTATACATATATCTTTCTTTTTGCTACTACAGTTTTGTGCATTTGTATCTTTTTAACGCGGTGTTATATGTACTAAGTGCCGTTTAGCACGTCAATTAGGTTAGTAAGCAATTACCCTTTTTGGCCATGTTTAAAGTAATATGCAAACGTGTTCTTGTTTTCGTGCCATATTAGAAATCACCGTAACACATAAATGGCCTCTGGGGTTGTTGTAAACAAACAAATGTCAATTGCCCCTGTGGCCGAACGGTTACTGTTCTGGATTGCCACGCCGAGGTCTCGGATTCGATTCCCGGGCCGGTAGAAATGTTTGTATGGCCTACATTTATTTAGAGCCGAACTTTGCATTCAGCAATGACATAACCTTGAATTTCACATACTTTGAGTTACAACATTATTGTAATAGCAGTGCAATGTATATATTCAATTATAAGCATATACATTATATTGTCATTCAAATCAACCGTGTAATAACATTTTTTAATCCATAGCATTGACAATTACTTCCTGCACATATCCAAGGATAGGATTTTCAATCTTTGTGGCAGTTTCTTGTAGAGTTTAGGCACCATGTTAAGGGTGGTTTTTTTCTTATGAACGTTTTACAAGAGATTATCAAGGTATAGTTATCAACATAATTATCGTGATTTCACTTCGAACCCTGCTAACAAACAAACATTGATGCCACAAATCCATATTTATACTTTGTGCTATTTGGCATGTCAATTAAGGTCATTGACCTGACTATCATGCCGAAGACATGATAGTCAGGTCAATTCTACAGCGACAAACAATCGATCGCTATAAATCTGTCCCAATTTTGACATCACTTGAGTAATATAATTAAAAACAATGGCATAATTTTCAAAAAAAGTTAAATTGACATCATTATGTGAATTTATATGTTGTAAATATCACATTTTTATTATTATATTTAATTACATTAATTATCATCATAATGCATGTGTAAAACACAAAATTATGTTGCAATAATATACCACTTCACATTAAAACTAATATTTAACACTCTGAATGTGCCTACCCTGATCCAATATATAGAATTTTCGAAAGTGTATTTCTGTAATTTGTATTTGTGGAAATAAGTAAATAATAATTATTATTATATTTTACATAATAATAACGATAATAACTTACATACTCATAGGCCCACACTGGGAAACCCTTTATTGTGGGTACCATCAAATCAAATCAAATCAAATCAAATCAAATCAAATCGTTTATTTGCATAAAACATGGTGGTCATGATAACACAGTAATATACATATAAGTTCAAGCATGTTTCGCCCGAAGATAATTTAGGCATGCAAAATAAATGAAAAATAGGTCGTCACATGATTACATTTACATTAAGTTATATATAATTAATACAGACACCCACAAAGTACACCCGAACTCACGAGAGAAATAAATGTAGGCCATACAAACATTTCTACCGGCCCGGGAATCGAATCCGAGACCTCGGCGTGGCAATCCAGAACAGTAACCGTTCGGCCACAGGGGCAATTGACATTTGTTTGTTTACAACAACCCCAGAGGCCATTTATGTGTAAAACTTCCTCCTTTGATGTCTTTTCAATCATTTTATTTTGTCCATTCGCCTCAAGCACCACATTTAAAATGATTTCAATCTCTCTGTCTTTTAATGTTATTGTCCATGTCTCGCATCCGTACAGTGCGGTGCTCCAGACATAGGTTTTGATGAATATTTTTTTCGATTGTATAGGTATTTAAGAGGTGAAAATGTGTTTTTTGTTATGGAAAGCTGTTTTGTTATTGCAATCCCAGTCTTTTTGTCAGTGGTACATTTGGAATCTTCTGTGATAATACTTCCAAGATATTTGAAATGTGTTACCTGCTCTACTGGAATGTCATTTATTTTGTTGGGTGTAATTTTGGAAGGATGTTTTGCAGTTACTAATACTTTGGTCTTATTTTTGTTAATCGTCAAATTAAATTCCTTAAAAATTATATTCATCTTATTGAGTAGGGCTTCCAATTGATTTCTGTTTTCTGTAATTACAGCTATGTCATCGGCAAATTTAACAAATAACACCCTGTGACCATTTTTATCGAATGCACAATACAAAACATTATAGAAACATCTACAGAGGGTATAAGAGTGAATATACCCGGTAGATACCTACATGAAGAAGCGGTACGTTAGAACGTACAGCTTCTTCATGTAGGTATCAGTATTTTTTTATTTTAATGACGGCAATAACGCTCGAGTTTTAAAGGCTTAGTGAAAACTAGATTCATTAATTAAAACAGAGATGTATTGAATATTTATGATATCAAGTGACAGGACGAAGAAATCGTGCGCTTAATGTTAACCGACACGCCTGTACAAACCAGCTGTAGTGCCACTGCACCTGTCATCCTGAGACTTAAGTAGACAAGTCCCATATGCCTGTAGTTTCACCAGCACACTTAATCGCGTATACCTATCTATTTGTTTGAAAAAACTAATATACGCGATTTAGATTCGAAAAAAATAGTTTTATTTCCAACAATTTGTATTTGTAACAATCGCGAAAACGCAACATAAGAACTCAACATTGTACAAATTTATATTGAATACGTACAACGTTATTCTGGCTGCTAATGGTTGAACTGGTAAAGAATTACATCCTTTTTTAGGAATTACGTTGGATTGCGCTTCTTTGACGAATGAGGCAAGAATGTACAATTGAATATAATATCGTTATTGCACCACACAAAACCACTACCACGAAGTAAATTCGTACAATTGCTATTTACTCCTTAGCGCGTTCCCTTATGTCGTGACGACAGATAGTTGTGTAGTTTAAATTGTCATGGCTTGCATACTCAAATGAAAACTTAAATGAAAATGAAACTTAGTTGTTCACACATATATAGAACAACACGATTAACTGTCGTTCACGACTTTTTTGACGTTACGACGACAGACTGTCGTGGCAATGGGAAGAGCTAAAACGACAGTCGTTCGACGATAAATAAAATGTCAAGATAAAAATGTATACGTCAAATAATCGCAGCTTCAAACAATTCTGTCGTGCAAACGACACATTGTCGTCACGATCGAGTGGGAACAGCTAAACACGACAGTCGTTCAACGGTAACATAAACGTCCACGACATGGTCACGACAGATCGTCGTGATATGGGAACAAGGGGTCGATTCAGAACCGTACGATAACTACGTTGTCGACCGATTCGATTAGATATCGTATGATTTCTTTTCATTTTTATTCACAATAACCGAATCGAACGTCAAACTGTCGTATTCGAAACCGAACCGAAATGACGTCACTCTCATACGATTACTGGTACTTCTCGACCGACAAAAGCTACAAACGTTATTCAGAACACAGTTATCGAATGACAGTTACCGAACGTCCTATTGTTTACAAAGCAAGAATGTAATATGGAAATCTTTTATTATTTTAAATAAAATCTGGATTTTGTTCAATTTTATTAATTTATTTTAATGCGAGACTAATGCATGCCTATATTTCAAGCCTTTAAAGTCTTAAAATGTATATAAAAGGATTTAATTTTTCTTATAATCTATATTCGCCGACTAACCCCGCAAACGTTGTTGGATAACGATATCGTATCCGAATCTGAATCGAACGTTTTAACTCGAATGTTCTGAATAGCTCGGAAAGCATCCTTCGATTCGAGAACGATATCCAATCGAACGATTGGGTTAAGATATGGAAGAGTTGTGAATCGGGGTCCAGACTAGACACGATAATCGTCCAACGATTAATAAAACGTTACGACATAACGGGAACACGCCTTTACTCCGTGCTGCTACTAATCGTTATGGCATCACTATACAATTTTTAATGTAAAAATATTGTTCCAGCAATTCTCCAATCTGGAGACTCCAGGGTATGTTGGGTTTGCCAACTTGCCCAACCAAGTTCATCGCAAGTCTGTGAAGAAAGGTTTTGAGTTCACTCTCATGGTAGTCGGCGAGAGCGGACTGGGCAAGTCCACCCTCGTTAACTCGCTGTTCCTCACTGACCTGTATCCTGAGAGAGTTATTCCTGACGCCATTGGTGAGTGCTTAGGCTGTTCCATAGACTTTTAAGAGGCCTTTTTTATGAAACCAACCGAGTGACGGGACGATCAAGTCGTGCGCCTGGTAATAAGCGACACGCCTGTCGTCCGTAACAATTGCACTGCCGCTCAGAGCTTTAAATCGCAGAGATCTGACTACCACAGCACCCGTCACCCTGAGACATAAGTCAATACCCTCCAAAGACGGCGGCAGAAATAGGTAAGGTGGCAGAACTTCCGTGGACGAACCCTTTCACAAAGAACTCTGCTGCTACTAAAACTCGTAGAAGTAAAAGCAAACAAGAAGGACAACGTCATCATCGCCAGACTATGAAAAGGACAAGGATTTCTACTGTTTCCACTCTTACCTGTCCTTCCACACCCAAATGTGTTAGCCACGAATGTTTTTCATTATAGTACTAGAGTAATGCTAAGTCCATGGGAGTCCTGACACTTGATGGGCGAACGAAGCTACATAAAAGATGCAGGCCACAGCCAGAGGGCATAGAAACTGTTGAAGCCGGGAAAGTCTTTCAGTTTTTTATGCTGTTGGCCTTCGCTCCGAACTGTAATAAGTGGTGATCACAATAGATAAGTTAATGGTCGCTCTGATAAGGGGTTGTATAGGCCCTGGATGAAGCCACCATAACAATAAGTCCATGTAATAATATGGGGCGCTAAATTTTCGAGTGGCGCCCTCGATTCGGAATACGCCTCGGCTTTCTACTACATCGACCGGAGACGTCATTTAAGTTGTGGGAAGCCATTGGAAGCTAAAGGGCAGGACCGTTAGAAAATGGCGATTCTTGTGAGTGACCTGTGACTGGTAGTGGACGACTATAGGTTGCGATGATGACGATGGTTAATGCTAACTCCGTGGACTCGTGTTTGAACTGTGAATTCTAAACAACAGTTAGTTATAATAAAACTACATAATATGTAGCCGGTAAGTAAATAGGTAATACATTTCCGATTAAATACCTTTGTGGTTTTGTGTAGCTCAGATAATTTACACGGATTCATACAAACTATTCACAGCGGAAGTAACGCAGCAGATTTGTAAATGCAGCCTAGCTTTTAATGTAAAATATTTATTTATTATAATTGTTAGCAAAAACTATTGTTGTATGTATTATTTACTTTAAAATGCTTAGCACTAATTACTAAATTTGCAAAATTAGTTGTCGATTTCGTTAGGATGGGGAATTTAAAAAATGAAAATGACAACACAGGGTGTGACGGCGAAAGCCATCAGATGGGCTCGTGTTATTAAAACTTAAAGGAATTTGTTAATTAAGAGTTCTTCCCTATACGAATCGATTGTATAAGTCAACATAATATGAGGCGCCGCGCAAACATGTTTTGTGTTGCGTACAAGCAACCGGCAACTAGAAGCGAATATTCTATTTTCATACAATTACGGTTGCCACAACCGGCGACAGTGCCCGGTTGCCGCAACCGCAATTGTATGAAAATAGAACAAGACTCGTTTGTGCGGCGCCTTAGACTTATTATTAGTTTGTACATTAGTTACAAATACGCGTAAAAATATTATTCTAAACATTATTGAACAAAAAACAATACCAAAAACACAAACAGTAAAATCACGTCATGTAATTTCATAATACAATACAAATCAACAATGAACAGTAACACGTGTTTAGAAAAACATAGCCGAACAGATATTTATATCATTGATTGTTGAGGTTTGAGGAGTGGCATTGGAAATATCTTTCCTATATTTGTTTTATTTTACGTATGTAACGTAAATTGGATTATGTTTATGGTAAATTAAAATAAAGTAGTTAATTTAATAATTTTTGTTAATAGTGGACATAACTCAGAACCATCACAGTCAACCGTGACTCAGAGAACCCGAAACGTTGGTTTCTTTTGCAGAGACAAATATGCGCGATTTACATTTGAAAAAATTATTTCATTTCGTATGTGTAGCAACCACACACGAAATGAAAACCTAATATCTCGATAAATTATGATCATTAAAAACATACACTAAATTCTGTATTATTTTCAGAGAAAACAAACCAAACGGTAAAGTTGGATGCGTCTACCGTAGAAATAGAGGAGCGTGGAGTGAAACTTCGCCTGACGGTGGTGGACACGCCGGGCTACGGAGACGCTATCGACAATACTGACTGCTTCCGTGTAAGTATTTTTTAAAGTTAAAAAAAAACGTAAGCCTGACCGACGACTTACTCTTAGTATAACATAGCCACATGTGATCATCTGTCAAAGTCACGAAAGAAAAAAAAAATGGAAGTGCCTTATGCCTCGATTACTATGAGAATCGATGTCGCCACAACTCACACGTTCTTAATTTGAAACACTCCTTGATATTGATTGGTCGTAGTTTCAAATTTAAAAAGAAATAACAAATTCTGGATTGTTAATATAATTAAAATTTACTCTGTTGGCATATCGTTGAAAGTTCAATACCATCAATACCTATTATTGCATGTCACGACGTTTTGATATTATATTAAAATTTCAATCAATGTATTGCCATTTAGCGGTTAATTGCTAAACGACGACGTATTGGAGTTATTAGTATAGTTCTCCAAAAAAGAAGCGACTATTGCAAGGGTATTATAAGTTTTACTTTCGTTACTTGTAACAAAAAAATACTTCAATAAACATAAATTTATTAAAAATAAGACTTTCCGATGATATGAAATACCACCACGGATAATATTTTTGGTGCGTGAGGCCGTGCAATGCAGGCTCCGTAGTCCCTGTCCAGAGCCCGCTGGCAGGCGAGCAGCGAACTGCCTTAGCCTTCTCCCCGTACGTCTGCGCCGGACCGGGTGCGCGTCCGCCGCGTCCTCGCGCACCCGCTTCGCGGCCTCCTTTTGCGACATAACCTCTGCGCAAAAGGAGGCCACCGCCTCCCAGGACTCCTCGCTATCGAGTATGGCGGCAACCACGCTCGGCAGCGAGAGATCTTGCCCTACAGTCCCCGTCAGAGTGCGGCGCTGTTCATCCCACTGGCTACACACCTCTAGGGTGTGCTGCGCGGTGTCATCCCCAGCGCCGCACTCGTGGCACGACGGGGACGGTTCCCTCCTCGCCACCTTGTGCGTTTAGTGACTAAAGCAGCCGTGCCCGGTCAGCGCCTGCACAAGGTGGTACGACAGTGGCCCGTGGGACCGGTTTACCCACTCTACGAGGACAGGTCTCGACGGGGGTCTTTCGAGACCTATAGTTGGCACGCGTCAGACGCCAGCTAACCACTTTTACTGTATTTAGTTTCAAAGTGATAATTCATTATATAATAATTTAATTTTCATTAAAATTAACTCCTACAAAAGTTATTTCACTCCAAATCGATGTGACAATCAACATACTGCAGAAATATCTTTATCGTTACTGGTATATTAAGTTTTACAGTTTTATATAGCATATTTTTTCCCCACATAATAGCTGGTATACAATGGAATATATGAAATTGGTTGGGACCATTGTGGCGTACCAGTTAGGTACGGGCTTTAATTGATTAATTAACCTAAGACTTACTTGTCATGGTCAACATGTCTCTATAATCTTTTTTTTTTAAACAGATTGTATTTTAGATTATTACATTTCTTTTTTAAATTACGATCTTACGCTTGGATATTATCCACTTAGCCTTAAGGATTTACTATTGCGTTTGGATATTTATCTGTAAGCAATATGTAGCATATTAATAAAATAAATAAACTATTGGTCTGGTATTGGTACTTAATAGCCTCAGTGGTCGCGTGGCTTGCACACCGGTTTCCATGGTGTCATCATCTCTGAGGTCCCGGGTTCGATCCCCGGCCGGATGAGTGTAGAAAACTAACTTTCTATATTGTCTCGGGTCTGGGTGTTTATAGTACCATCGTTGTTTCCGGTTTCCATAACACAAGGGCTTTAGCTACTTACTTTGGAATCAGAGTAACGTAAGTGATGTGGTCTAATATATACGTATATATTTCTTGGTTGCTTGAACGCAGTACTCTGCTCTATTTTCGGGCTTAATATGGTCAAAAATCTATTGTAAAAACTTGCCAATATCCCTTCAGTAACGACTACATGTCGTGACGCGTACATTAGTAGTATCCAATCCTGTATGACACATGTTTGTCCGCAGTCGATAATCCAATACATCGATGAGCAGTTCGAGCGTTTCCTTCGTGACGAGAGCGGCCTCAACCGTCGCAACATCATCGACAACCGCATACATTGCTGCTTCTACTTCATATCACCTTTTGGACACGGGTAATGTGCTCGCAGTATACTTTAATTTAGCTATTTGTTATTAGTGTACGTCAGCATCTAAATAATCCGAGTTATTGAACTAACCAATTAAATAATTGTAGAGTATATATCAGAGTAGCTCAAAGGGCAAAGGAGCGCGCCATCCTCGGCATTTCTCTCATATAAATCGTGAAGATACGACAGCGAACAAAAGCTGTAGACGTAAAATGCAGATGTACAGGACACGTGCTGGTGAAATTACGGGCACATGGGGCTTTTCAACTTATGTCTCAGGGTGATGGGCGCAGTGGCAGTGCACCTCAGATCCTTGAACAGGCGTGTCGTTTACCATCAGGCGCACGACTAGTTCGTCCCATCACTTATAAAATTATAAATTTTGTTTCGCTTGTTCGGTTTTTATTATTTTTGGTAATTGGAAATGGCGGCCAGATGAGGGGATCTCCTCAACACTGTGCACAAGCTACCATGTGTTTTTCAAATTGAGATTTTTTATTTGCCACCGTCACAAAGCTCGTAACATTTACATTTGATATTAACACGTCAATAGTACAAAATATCTTATCAAAGTCATTCACTAGTAACGTTTAATGTATTACAAAACTAAATTCAAAGATTTGCACATATACACGTAATGAAAATGTTAATTTAATAATAATAATATATTGTTATGAAATAAATCGCATAAGTAATCATCATCAATAACATTAAATGTCATAAAATAATGAGCATTTTTTTTAATGCATAAGGTCAAAATATTCTCGTCAACTTTATAAAATGGATTTTCAATTAATAAAATTTTTTTTATCTTTCTTTTAAATTCTAATTCGGGCAAAACGGATATAGTCGGTAGTAGTTTACCGTATAATTTTATATTTAGTTTGGACTATTCAGCGTTCGATTCGGATTCGGATACGATATCCTTATCCAACAGCGTTTACGGAGTTAGTCGGCGAAATAGATTATAAGAAAAATCCTTTTATATACATTTTTAAGAATTTAAAGGCCTAAAATATAGGAATGCATTAGTCTTGCATTAAAATAAATTAATAAAATTGAACAAAATCCAGACTTTATTTAAAATAAAAGAGATTTCCATATTAATTCTTGCTTTGTAAACAATGGCACGTTCGGTAACTTTCATTCGGTAATTGTGTTCTGAATCACTTCTTCTGACGCAGTTTGACGTTCGATTCGGGTGATTGTGAATAAAAATAAAAAGAAATCGTACGATATCAAATCAAATCCGTCGACAACTGAGTTGTCGTCAAGTTCTGAATGGACCCTCAGGTAGTGGTTGCAGTCGATAAATATTTTATCGACTGTCGACTGAATGTTGGTCACACTTATGTAATAAATAGCCGAGATTGTTTAATTTGAATCATCATCGGTCAATTTTTGTAAGTTCATTGCATTTAGAACTAAGTCTATTAAAAATACTATTTAGTCTATTAAATATAATATTTAAAGTTTTCATTTTAATTCAATACAGATAATCAGATCCGCCTCTTCTTGTTAAAATGTGTAGGAAAAAAAAATAATTTCGGCACTAGTAAGCCAACTATCAAAATAACAATAAAGAAGGCTATAACGCAACTAGTAATCATTAGAACGTCGTAACATTCACAATTCGAACATTATTGGCAAAATTTTATCATTCAATTTCACAATCTATCGATAAAATTGTCGATAACAACTACGTGACTATATAATATTTTTTGAAAACTGGCAAGCCTGCAAATGGCATTTTACTCCTCTTCAAAAATAGACGGACTATAGAAGGTCCACGAACCTCCAACATCCACGTGGTGGACCACGAGTTTTTCTCATTTAACAGACCCCTTTATGGTATAATTTATAAGAAAACTTTTTTGTGAATAGACTGAAGCCGTTAGACATCGAGTTCATGAAACAACTGCATAACAAGGTGAACATCGTGCCCGTGATCGCCAAAGCCGACTGCCTGACTAAGAAGGAAGTGCAGCGACTCAAGACTAGGGTAAGATAGATACATATTACCATCAGCAAAATTGGCGCATTAGAGTGTTACCAAACCAACTGCTCGACTTCAATCGATTTGGTAATATTAAAATACAGAGCATACAATTACTTAACTTCAATTCACTTTTGTAATCAAATAAAATCATTCTAACAACCAAGTTCGAAAAATGCGTGTGCGCCATCTTTTTTCTGTCTTATTCCCTTTTGCTCACTGTTCGAGCTTTGTTGATATACGTGGCTGTGGATTGTTCTAAGTAAAGAAGCAGTCACTTGGTAACTTCATTAAGGCACACTTATTTATTTATAAAAGAAATTATAGAACCAAATAGAACACATGTGTAACCCGAGCGAAAAATTTGTAGACCTTAATTTCTCTCTCTCTCTTTCTGTTTCTCCTTGACTAACGTCGACCTTTTTTTTTTTTTTTTTCTCGCCCGTCCTTCACTAAAGTTCTCTATTACAAAAATGCTTTTGGAGAGAGAGCTTATGGTTACTTTGTTTATAAAGAACAATGGCGAACTCCTATATAAAATTTTGTTCACATGATTTGTATGCGTCTGTTTATGAAAAATATGTAAAATATAGTTTAAATTCTTGAACAATTTGGTTTTGGGTTTACTGTGCTGAGAAGTCTCGGATTAAAGATATTACAGTTTGAAAATTTTGGAGGTCATATTTTACATAATTGAATAAAATATATTCGTTGTATTTTATTATATCAAAATAAACTATAGCCGTGCGCCTTTTTTGAAGGTGGTGTAAAATACAGTTCATTGCGCGAAAGTGTTGCCCGCTTACAAGCAGCTAGTGCTTGCAGTCGATAGATATTCTATCGACTTATATAAATAGTCGAACCTGTTTCATTTAAATCATCATCAGCCCATTATTCATTCAACTGCTGGACACAGGTTTATTTGCATTGTCAATTTTTTTAAGTTCATATATACACTGCATTTACACCTATGACTATTAAAAATACAAAGAGGGTAAATATTTTAAAGTTTTTCATTTTCAAATCAAATCGTGTGTTTTTTATTTGATCTGCCTCTTCTTACTACAAAATGTATATGAATAAAAATTGATTTCTATACTAGTAAGCCAACTGTCAAATTAAGAACAGCAGTCATTAGAACGTCGTAAGGGCGCGTTCCCACTATGTCGTCACGTTTAATTATCGTTGGACGACTGTCCTGTCTAGCCTGTTCCCATATCAAGACTATCTGTCGTGGACGATTTTTTATCGTTGAACGACAGTCGTGACTAGCTGTTCCCACTAGATCGTGACGACAATAGGAGCTGCGACAATCTGTCGTCACGTTTTTATCGTGACGTTTTTTTATCGTCTGACGACTGTCGTTCTAGCTGTTCCCACTGTGACGACAGTTTGTCGTTGTAACGATAAAAAATCGTGAATGACTGGAATCGTGTCGTACTATATGTGAACAACTTCATTTGAATATACAAGCCACGACACTGTAAACTGCACGACAATCTGTCGTCACGACATAGTGGGAACGCGCCCTAACATTAACAATTCGGAAACTTTTGGCAACATTTTATCTTCTTTTACAATCTATAGATAACAATGTCGACATCAACTCTAGATAACTATTTAAAATTTTGCTATAACTGGCAACCCTGCAAATATAATTTTGCTCCGTCTTCAAACAAGACAGACTATACAGAAGCCTTAAACAGAGTAAGGGCGCGATACCATTATGTCGTGACGACAAACAGTCGTGCAGTTTAAGGTGTCGTGACTTGTAGTTTTAAATGAAGTGGTTCACATATTAACTGTACAACTCGATTAACTGTCGTTCACGACTTTTTTGCCGTTACGACGGCAGAGTGTCGTGAAAATGGGAAGAGCTAGAACGACAACCGTCAGACTATAAGTAAAACGTCACGATAGAAATGTGACGACAGATAATCGCAGCTTCAAACTATTTTGTCGTGCAAACGTTAAGACGGCAGCCGTGATCCGATAAATTGTCGTCACGATCAAGTGGGAACAGCTAGACACGACAGTCGTTCAACGATAAAATAAACGTTACGACATAATGGGAACGCGCCCTTAATAAAAACTGCATGGTGCTGTGGGTTTGTGACGTGACAAAAGTTTAGAGGAAAATATTTTTTATAAGGTCAAAAAGCATGAAGTTAAGTCAAACAAAAGTTCATGCAAAACTTGAGTTCATACATACCATGCCCTGGTTAATCAGGCACGAATAATTTTTTTGTTGCTGATATCGGTAAAGTCGTCGATTTTTGATCGTCAGACATGCTGGCTGATATTTCTGCTGGTTTGTAATTCGTGAATTATGAATTATTTTATTATAACTTACCATCCCGATAAACATCATCCTTGCCAAACAATGGAACGTATCAAATTAATAAAATAACATTTTTCTTAAAACTTGGTACAGAAGCCAGAATTAAAACCACTCATCATGCTAAATTATCAGATCACTTTGAAAAATATTAAAAATGAAAATTTGCCTTTCAAAAGTCTATCAATTTTAATTACCCCATTCAGGTGATGGAAGAAATCGAAAGAGAAGGCATCAAGATTTACCCGCTCCCAGACTGTGATAGCGACGAAGATGAAGATTACAAGGAGCAGGTACGTGAAAATTACAACCTCTTATACATTTTTAAACTGTCGCGTTGCATTATAATATGGTTACAAATAGTGATAACCGGGTTAAAGTCCATTTAATATGTATTTGCACAAATTCCTATAAATTATCTCTACGTTTGGACCTGGCGTATTATGAACTTTTAAAAAACCGTGCAAGTTCCGGGCAATTCTTTTTACGCCCAAAAACTGTCTGGATAAAATTTGTATTACGACATACATATTTTTCGCCGACTTCTCGCTGGTTATTTTGTCTATGACTGGAACTTGACTAGCTCGTGCTTTATAATGTAACATTCAAAAACATGGATGAATATTTACCGGTAAATTACGGTGTTGTATTTGTCACTTACTGTAAGAGAAAAAAAATAGATACATATTATTCATGTACGAAAATAAATAAAGACACTATATACTAAAAGTGTTATATTTTAATTTTTGTAAATAAGAGAAAAGCGCAAATTAAGTTTCCGTATGACGACTTCAAACGTCGACGAAATTTCGCGGGTAAATTTTTACTTTGTAGTTTGTTGAAAACATGTCAAAAATATTTTAAGAATATTTGACTATAAATAAAATTGTAAGAAATTATACTTGGCTTTAGTGAAAAATAACCTTAGTCTCAACTAATAAATCGGTGGATTTTGTAGGCCTCGACATGTGCGGTTTAAGTTCATCGCAAAGATTTTGGACCATATTTTTGTTAAGCCCGTATTTTTTCATAAATTGTTGTGCATCCATTTCAAATGGATCACTACGATCTCGCAGTTGTCTCCTTTGGATTTTTTCCAAATTATTATCGTGTGAAACTTTGTGAGACTCGCGATACTCAAACATTTCATATTCATCGCACATGACGAAACGATTGCCTAAAATACCTAATGTAAACTCAAAATTATAATTAGTATTATACAATTATACACAAAACAATTCAATAAACGCTACACCAAGACACAGTATACTGAGTGGTTTACTGCTGTTACTTTTGACAGATCAAACGTGGACAAAATGTCAAAATAACGCGTGTAACACGATATTGCCAGCCAAACTTCAGGCAGAAGATAGCCTAGTGTCACGTGACCGCTGACTGGCTGATACTACCAGTTCATAATACGAAATTACAAGGCAGTTTAGTTTACGGCGTAAACTGCGTTGAAAAAAGAGTTCATATTAGGCCCCCTGGTTGCTCAATCAACCTATTAATAGATTTTATCGGGTTTATCCCCATTTGTACTGTTATTAAGTCAACCTCTATTCTATTACTACCTCATTTCGAATTCATTCATTCATTCCCCTATTAATACGGTTCATTGTGCTTAGGTCGAGCGTGTGGGACATCGGCCTTATTTCAGAATTTATTTTTTAACAAACGCAATTAAAGCCATTTGAAAAATGTGTATCGTATAGTTAGTATACGAGTTCTATTTAGTTTAGTTGACATTAAAAAAATCATTGGCATATGTAAAGTACCCACTGACGGCAGAGGTTTTCTTATTTTTTTGTTTATGTTTTAATATATTTTTTTATAATATTTTTTAATGTAAAGTATGTCAGATATTGTAATGTCATATGTCATCAAGCAAATGGTGATCTTATTTACATACTTGTTTCGCATTAAGTCTTACTTATACAATTCACTTTTGAAGTGCCCTCTTTCATGGACTTCCTCTATCCGGTCTGTGGTGTTCGCACAATTAGTTATAATTAAAACACTGGATTTACTGATATCAAAATGAACGTATAAAGTGTCACGGTCATTATTGACAACTACACTCGCTATCTTATAACATAGCACGGTCACACCCGCCTTTCGAACTTATCGACTATATCTCTCTCTATACAGGTACGTCAACTGAAAGCAGCAGTGCCGTTCGCAGTTTGCGGTGCAGGGCAGCAGCTTGAAGTACGCGGTCGCCGTGTCAGAGGCCGCCTTTACCCGTGGGGGGTGGTTGAGGTCGAAAACCCAGAGCATTGTGACTTTATTAAATTGAGGACCATGCTTATGTAAGTATAAGTACCAGATTTTGCAGAAAATGCCAACAGCGTGTTTAGAAAAGTTGTATAAAGACCGTTGCCATGTTGCGGAATTTTAGGGAACTAATTAAAAAGAAACTGCCTTCGTGGAACGGTTATAATGCTGGACTGCCACGCAGATAATTATATCACAAGGCATTTACCGCACCCATGACTGGTGCGATGGACCAAGAAAGAAGAAATTTTAATGGCTTTATTCATCTATTGTAATAGAAAGGATAACAAATAATTAAAATAATTATAATTGCACCTTTTATTATATCATTTTATTGTTTGTTCCAGTCTTTCTTTTCTTCTTTTATCATCTCTTACAATAAATCTTGTCGACTGAGGCTTCCGCATACTCATTTCTCAAAGACTATGTGTTTATGTTTTTTGAAGACGGAGTATAATAACAGTTTATGTCGCAAAAGTGTTGCCCGCTTGCAAGCAGCCAGTGATTGCAGTCGATAAATATTCTATCGGCTATCGATTGAATGTTAGTTACGTTTATCAATATATAACCGAACTTATTTCATTTGAATCGTCATCGGGCCATTCGTACAACTGCTGGGTACATTTGAATCGTCAATTTTTGCAAGTTCGTACATCTTATTCTACATTTAAAACTGTTATAATTATTAAAAATACAAAGAGGTGACGTATATGAAAGTTTTTAATTTAATATAGATAATCAAATTCACCTGTTCTTATTAATATGTGTGTATATAAAAATTGATTTCGATAGTAGTAAATCAACTGTTAAAATAAAAATAAAGATGACAATAAGGCAATTAACAACAATTAGAACGTTGTGACATTCACAATTCAAATATTTTTGGCAAAATTTTACCTTCATTTTCAATCTATCGATAAAACTCTCGAAAACAACTACATGACTATTTAAAGTTTTATTAAAACTGGTAACCCTGCAAATGTCACTTTACTCCGTCGTCAAAAAAGACAGACTATAGGTTATACCATGGTCACGGCGGACCTGAAATCGGAAACGTTGGTTTGTTTGAAATAACAAAATACGATTTAGATTCGAAAAAAATAGTTTCTTTCTGATTTGTAACAACCGCGAAAACCTGATGTCATTATCTATATCTTTAACCGACTTCAAAAAGGTGAAGGTTCTCAATTCGACTGTTTTTTTTTTGTATGTATGTTACACGATAACTCATTTTATAACATTTCATTGCGATAACAAATTTGTGAACCGATTTTGATGATTCTATTTTTGTTGGAAACATGGTAACCCAGTAGTGGTCCCATTTAAATTTGAGGAAAATATTCCACCTCTAAGAGTGGCAAACAAGGGGATGAATGACTTTTGAAGTCGGTTGTTTTAGGACTCTGTACTGATTTCATTGTTTTACACTTGTTGCACCCTGTACATTTGTTTTGCAGTACTCACATGCAAGACTTGCAAGAAGTGACCCAAGAGGTACATTACGAGAACTACCGCTCCGAGCGACTCGCGCGCAACGGACAAGTGCCTAAGAGACATACGTTAGTATTTTTTGTGTGCATCAAATACTATTCAACTCAGTAGTTAAAGGCCCATTTAGATGGGGAGAGTTTATCGCACGCTTCGTGACGAAAAATCGTATCGATTTTTCGCCATAAGATTATCGTATCATAATGTTTACATTCAGGTAGGAACTAAAATCTCGCCTACGATTATGTCATACAAGATTCGCAAGCAACTTAATCGCCTCCTCGACTGTTAACACAGAGAAATAATGTAGTAAGAAGATTCATGCTTACGAGTTTACGACGTGTCTAAACACGATCTCGTATGACATTTTTTCAAGTTCATACGATAATCGTACAAATCGGTTCGAACCGTTTTGAGTGCGAGAATTGCCATTCAAGTTCAGTGATTACTGCGTTAGTGACTATGGATATACCAAAATGACGCAAAAATCATTTAAATTTGGAACTGTTGTCAATATTAAGTTCATTGCACTGTATAGAAATATATATTTTTTTATACTTTTCTTAAATTTTATAACATTTCTTAACCCAAAATTTATTTTCGTTCTAATTTCATTAATTCTTGTCTTAGAAAAGCAGAACACCCTCGCGCACTGAACTCATGTTAGCGACTGGCTGGCACAAAAACTTGAAATACGATTTTTGCTTTCATGTTCTGTTTACATGGAGACATTCGATATTCCATGGCGAGGCGATTATCACTCACGTGGACGGTCGATAATCGCGAATGTTTAGACGACGAAAGTTTTTTTATATTCTTTCGATAATCGTATCTTCGAGACGAGAAACTCTCCATCTAAATGGGCCTTAACTCATTGTATTCGCGAAGGCCCATCGACTCAGAGTTGCCCACTACGCCTCTGTCGCTGAATATCACATTCCCAAAACATGATATTCGCAAGACATCACTTTCACAAAATATCACATTCCCAAGATATCACATGCTCAAGATTTATTTATTTAATAGTTTATTGTACAGGAAAAGTACAACAAGTCACAAAGAATACAAGGGAAATTAAAAACAAAAGGTTCTGCTTATTTCTAATAGAAATTTCTTCCTGCAGAGCTAAAATATTACAAAGATATTCAATAAATAAACATATTCAAAGATATTACATTTTTAAAACACCATATTCGCTAAACACAACATTCTAAGTACAGGTAATAAACAGCAGGTCTTACTAGCGACAGACAGAGGGTTATATTAGGTAGTATTAGACGTACTCTATGTAACTGGAAATAAAAAATTGACCCCTTGCAATTTTTTGTGCAGTTACGTTAAAATGGTGTATATTAATGGTGTACATTTATAGTTAAAAAAATCATTTCCATAAACCCTCTCCTATTTTCTATGTCTATATATATAATATAGGATATAAATAAAATATTAAGGGAGTTTATGGATGGTTATATGTATATGTGTAGGTATATAATGTATACCTACATACAGGGTAAAGTCGAAATCAATAGCATCCTTTTAAAATAAGACCCTACTCATGATACCTATTACATTTGGATATAGAATTTCGTAAATCAAATCTGTATCGTAACTTACGAAAACCATGCGATAGACTTATTGCAAATAATCATGAAATAAAAAAAAAATAAAAAATAAACAAAAATAAATAAACTCCTTTCGTTTATACCTCGAAATGCACTACATAATGATGCATGAAGTATGGAGTATGAAGCGACGCCGACGGAGAGGGCAGTTATTTATGACGAAACATAATACACATTTTAAAATAAAGTATCTGTTCATTACTAAAATTAAAATTCTTCAGTGATCCGGATTCTGTAGTACACTTAACCGGTCCAGACACACTTGAATATTTATTATTTTATTTACGCTATCTTTGACTATACTCATATTTGTTCTGGTTTTTCTGTATTATTTTTCTATTTCTTTTTTTATGAGTGAAATGTTTTTTTTATTTTATATTATTGCCTCTTTTTTTAACAATGACAGAAAATGAAGAATTTATAAATTGTAATTTTGTATTTGGTTCCTAACAGTACAGAATGTTGTAAATCGCACATATGATATTTTGCGAATGTGGTGTTTATCGAATATGGTGTATTAAGAATGTAATATCTTGAGAATGTGGTATCTTGCGAAAATGATACCTTGTGAAAGTGATGTCTTGCGAATATCACGTTTTGCGAACATGATATTTTGCGAATATGATATTCAGCGACAGAAGCCCACTACCGTACCCAGAATTCCACCGAAGCACTTAGTGAATTAATTTATTTTTAAATTATAGTCAACCTTATGTCAAGTCGGAGTTTCATTACGTCACCGTGTGAGATGTGTCCTGTTCGAAAAATCGAAATTCGAAATGTGTGTCTACGTTATTTGGAAAAATAAAGTTTAAAAAACGCACGAAATAAAACATATACAATAAAATATATACATCGCACACGAAACCATGTATTATTCGTAACTCAAAATTGTGGAATTGAGAAAACACGATTTGAAAATTAAAAAATAATTAAATGAAACTTATTAATGAAATTTATTTGTAAATGGATAATTAGGAGTCGTTAATATCTCAGCTCGAATTAAAATTTTTCCCATACTAATATGGTTCATTGTGCTTGGGTTGAGCGGCAGAAACACTGGCTTTATTTTAGATTTTTTTACTAACGAAATTAAAGTCATTTGAAAAATGTATATCGTGTTCTATTTAGTTAGTAGTGTAAAAAAAATCATTGTTATTTGTAAAGTACCTATTGATTACAGCGATTTTCTTGTAAAATTTCGAGGTACGTTTGTGTTTTTTTTTTTCCAGTCGTGAAATTTTTAGGAATCATGTTTTCACACCGTATAGTAATCAGTGTACATCAATTTTACTATTATATTTTTCCAAAGTGATTGATCCAGTACTTCACTGTTATGCGGAATCAACCAAAATCACTTGAGGTTGTATCGACTTTTTATCCATAAATGAAAATAATCAGATTATTCGCAGTACGACCCATTCTGTATTTTTTTTATTTTTAAATGGTTTTCTCAATTCCCCGATTTTGGGTTACGACAAAACTTAGGGTCGTATTCCAGAACTCTACTCAATACTCAAGTCAGGACTTGAGTATTACAGTGAGCACTGAAAATCATACTCAAGCCCTTGCCGTTTTCCAGTGCTTAAAATCATACTGCTCAAATCCTGACTTGAGCATTGAGTAGAGTTCTGGAATACGACCCTGAGTTTCATGTGCAACTTGGAAAATACTAATAACACCACAAACAACAAGTTTTGTTCCACCCTTTTTAATAGTTCATCATATTTTACTTTCGAACAAACATAAAAATATATAAAAAGATCGCACTAAACTGATAACTCTGTGCAAAACGCAGAACCGTGTGGATCGTCGGGGCGGACGCTTTCATGTTGGAACTTACTACTTTACTACCCAATACAGATTTAAAAAGTGTCAGATAGTACAAAAAAACAAGTATAAAAGTCTATTTTTGGTAAATGCATCGTGTTTTGTAAAAAGTTATGGAATAAAAGTTAGTCCTGTGAGGTTTGTTTTGTAATACCAAGTGACGGGACGAACAAGTCGTGCGCCTGGTTGCCACCAGGTACAAAACAAAACACAAGGCCGCCATTTTCAATTACCAAAAATAATAAAAACAGAACAGGCGAAACAAAATTTATAAGTTTATAAGTTATGAGACGAACAAGTCCACCTGATGGTATACGACATGCCTATCCAAAACAGTTGCAGTGCCACTCAGAACTTTAAATCGCAAAGATCTTATGGGCACTGCCACTGGGCCCGTTACCTTGAGACATAACCATTCCTTACTTTCTCAAACTCATATCTTATAAAGAGTGATTGATTATTCAGGAAATAGCAAAGCTTTCTACTTATTTTAAATTTGTTATCAAGGGTGTTAATTTGGATGCATTACTTTACGAATAGGCAAAAGCCAGTTTGTGAATATGAAGGAAATGTTATGTGAAATCAGACTGCAAAATTTGTATATTTTTTGCGTTAAGATACAAGTTTGAGAAGTAAGGCGACGATAAGTTGACAAATTCCATGTGCCTGTAATTTCACCAGGTTGTTAGTATTTTACACAAGGAACCCTATATAGCACAATGTACAAAAAATCTTTTATCGCGAGCCAAATGGCCAAGGTCGTGTACGCTTTTTTAAATTTATTTACGTTTGGTTGGTTGGTTTGGTTGCGAAATCTGTTATACGCATTTATTTGTTATTCATGTTTGTAGGTCGACGGAAAGTGGGTTAAGCGAAGCGGACTCTAACGGTATTTCCAATGGCTCTTCCGAAGACGCCGTTGAACGTGAAAGAGTCCTACGTGAGAAGGTAAGATGTTGATCTTGTCTTTTTTTACTTTTCAATACCTATATTACTTAAAAAGGGACATTCCCGATTTTCACACAGTATTTGATTTTTAATTCGGGACTTAATCATGTATAAAACATAATTTAATTACCTCGACAACGACAATGCTAGCACAAATAAATAATGAGGATCATGTGCGGGTAGTTGGAAAAACTCGCACGGCTTGAAGATGCTGACACCCGCCTCTTCAGTCCCTTCGAGAACATGGACGTTAAAATATGTCCAAAACGTGCAGGTAATTCAAACATGATTAAGTCCCGAATTAAAAATCAAATAAAAAGGGACAGTTGTTTATTAAAATTTATAATAACAGTCTGGAGTTCTAGGTTCGTACAGTCGCCTGCAATAAAATGTATACACCTGGATGGGAAGTGACGATGAGGTCGAATATTTTATGTAGAACATTTTATGATTTCAATCAATATTTTCTAAGACATTGGAATTTTAATTTTGCTATATACAATTCCCTGCAACCTACGCTTGTACATAGATATATTGTGTTAATATATAGGTATGTTTTACATGTATTTAATTTTATTTTTGTGATATTGAAGTTTGTGATAAACTTTAGTGTCACGTACATGGTTGTAATTATCAGGAGGCGGAGCTGCGTCGTATGCAGGAGATGCTGGAGCAGATGCAGCGCCAGATGCAACTGCAGCAGGCCAATACAACAACTGCATAGTGCCAGTCTCTTGCACAGGTACAATTTACCCGCACTACAGGGTTTATGCGATTTCTTAATAAAAATGTATTGCATTTGATCACATACAAAAAAAGAGGATGCAACTTTCATTCAACATTATTATGAACACAAAGATTAAACAAAACAAAGAAAAATTCCTTCGAGCTATCAGGGCTTGAACCATTGTCTGTTGCCATGTTAGTTATAGTTATATCTAGTTAGCAGCAACAGAGCTCCTTCCAGAGAAGTGCTGTCACCTTACCTATTTCTGCCGCCAAGCAGTAATGTAATAAGCATTCCGTTTCTGTTTTGAAGGGTATTTATTAACTTTTGTCTCAGGGTTACGGGTGCTGTGGCAGTTAGATCTTTGTTATTTAAAGCCCTGATTGGCACTGCACCTGTTATGGACAAGCATGTCAATTGGCCCCTCGGTCTCTAATAGCTCACTTGATATAGTATCAATAATATGGAGTATTCCACAAATTTATTATTATTATTAATATGAATACTTAATCAACTGAGCTAGAGACCGAGAGGCCAAGCGGTGGCCCCGACATGGCAACGGTCACTGGTTCGAAGTCAGGTCAGATCGAAGGAATTTATCTTTCTTTTACAAAAAATATAATATATGAAAATCATGATAGTAAAAATCATGATATTCAATAAATAAATATTTCATTCAACATTTTTATTGCAATTGTATATTATATGACGATCATGTTATCCCTTGACATTATATTTCGAATTGTAATATTATGAAATCGATAATATGAAATAAATGATTCTATTCTATTCTATTCTATCGTAGCTGTACCAATTTGTGTTAAATAGACCTTCTGGAAAGTTTTTAGTTACACGCACTTATACATAATCTAATATTTGGCGCAAGAACTAAAACTCCCTACAATCACATTTTAATGTACTTTGCATGCAGAAGTATTGCATTGTTCCTTGTGAAAGAGTACGTCCAGGGAAATACTGCTACCTTACCTATTTCGACCTCTCCAACGTAAAGTATCGTATGTCGAAATTGCCAAGTTTACAGAGGAGCGTTTTAAAGTTTTGAATTCATATACATATATCAAACACCGTGACTTTAGCATTTCTCAGTTTTATTCGGCAAAGCTCGTTATTTTAAAACTCATTCTGGAATAAAACTGAGAAATGCTAAATTCACGTGTTATGCTCATTTCAGGAAATTCAAAACTTTGAAACGCTCCCCTGAAACTTGGCAAGTTCGACATATGATACTTTACGTAGGAGGGATCGATTTCTGCCACCAAGCTATCATGTTAATTACTGATTTCCGGTTTTGAAGGTACTGGTGAAGTTACAAACACATGGGCCTTGTCAAGTTATGATGAGATCTTTGCGATTTAAAACTCTTGCAGCAGACGTGCCGCGAATTTGTTGCATGAACTAACTTTCCCTTCAATCACATTTTAAGGTGCCTTGCATCCATGCTGTTACGTGTAATTAATTGTACAACACACTCGGATGTACTATTGACCGTTCTTAATACTAAGTGATATAGATTCTTCATTGCCTGTATTGTTTCCCAGCTGGACAGCAGTCGCGTCCGGCTGGCAACGTGCGACGTGGTCACCTCGATACTCTACGCCATCCCCTACTGCGTCACCTATTCGTAATCAACATCAAAGTATACAGGGTTAATTTTAATTAATCCAATATCTCTTATTATGGCATTCCTAGAATTATAACAATAACATTATGATGTACGTGTTTACATAAAGTTCTCCACTTCTCATACAATTCGGGTAAGAACCCTCCTTCTCATAACTAATGCATTTGCATTTCGGTACTTTTCGAAATATTGGCATCTAAAGAGTTTTTGCTAATAAATAAGTCATTTATCGTTGATTTTGTTTAACAACTAGACTGAGCCTAAATAGAATGGAATAAGAAACTGATTAGAGGGGCTTGTAGACCGTGTTTCACTGATCCTGGATGTTAATAACTATATTTCGCTAAAAATGACGATTACGTTAGTTATGACATAGACCAATAAGGACTGCTAATTAGGGATGCACGATTTTTTGAATCGTAATGGATCATATGCCCCTGAATCGATCCAGGGGTCGGATCGTATGTATATTACTAAACCGATCTCATAAAAATCTTTTCAAAATTTGTAATAAATAAAACGCCTTTATTACATGATTTAATTGCCATAATAATATGTAAATATTTTTTGTTGCTTTTCACAGATGCCCATCCTTTACACCTACCTAAATCTTTGAATAATAATATCATATATAACTTAATGTCCAAAGCATTGTCATCCTCTTTATTCTGTACTTGACGAAAGCGTTGATAAGATGAGATTTTTGTTTAAATTATGAATACGATTCGCCTTAAATTTGAACCGATTCGCTTAAAAATCATTCAATTTAATTCAATTTCAATAAATCACTAGTTCGTATACAATTGAATCTATCTTCATAAAAATCGAATCGTAATGTGCATCCCTACTAATTGCGATACAGGACAGAACGTAGTCGGATATTTAGTACCTATTGGTATACCAGATGTCGCGTGATGGGAACCAAATAGCTATTTTTGTAACTAATAATAATACTCTAATTTCAAGTGGTGACAAACAAATCAACTAGATGACGCTTATTGCACAAATTGTTATGGATAGTGCCCGCTATTTTTTTATTTTGTATAGGATTAACGCCATCTACCCATAACAGGAAGCGTTACTTACAAATAACTTGGTACAGATGTAGTGAATAATCCTTTCCTATCGGCAAAACTCGGAACAACGATAACACCCGAATGGTGCCGATGTGTCTATGAATTACTGTATTATTAAATTACGTGTAGGTATTAAATAAATCGCATACTTTATTTATCAATGTCAAATGTCAAACTGCCCGTTTGACGTATATTACACTGAGATGTTAAAACCACCACGATTCTATCATATAAAGAATTCGTTAGGTAAACAAAAATATAACTAGTTACCGAGGACGTTTTATTTCAATAAAACGCACTGATAAAAACCAAATTCCGCTTGGGATGATCTAATGATTCTATAAGGATTGGAACCCCAAAAGTCTAACTATAAGTCAAAACTACAGTAGGATTTTGCAGACCTTTTTTATAACAATTGATTTTTTTAATTAATTAAAAATACTATGACATAACAAAAAAGACACCTCAACATAAAACAAAACAAACCAGCAGAGAAATTAATATAAATAAATATAATTTTCTGATTGGATGAACGACTTCGATTATGACAGCGGGATAAGAGGAGGAGGAGCGGGGTGGACAGTGTGATGCGAAACAATACTTCCAACTACCATATCACAGTCAGATTCAGAACTATTTTCTGGTGTATCATCGTCAGAGTTTTCATGAACGTTGATTACAAAACTAGCCATATAATTTTCCAACTCAGGTTCGTGTTTTCGGTACTCGTTTTCGCATTTGATGGCGTGGTCACATACTTTGGCCCAAACATCGGAACCAATCATATTAACCTTTTCCTGTACCAATTGTTTCACAGTAGTCATATTCATACTGATGTTTCTTTTGGATACGTATCCCTTTATTTGAGACCATATGTTTTCAATCGGATTGAAATCAGGATGATATGGTGGCAATCTTAGTACGCTGTGTCCATATTCGTTCATAAGTTTATCTATAGAGTATTCTACAAAGTCTTGTTTGTACTTGCAAATAATTTCATATATCGTCGGTTAAAAGGTAAAACTCACTAATAGCCTAATTGGCCAAAGGGAGATAATTAAGATTTTGTATTTTTTCATTATGAAAAATCACTAAAGGACTGGTATGTATTAAAACATGAAGGACACCACAGACTTACTGAATTTTTCTTGTCATAGATGTTCTTCCCAATAAAGCAAAATTGAAAAAATCTAGTTTTTGAACAAAATGTCACTTAATGAGTTTTACCTTTTAACCGACGATATTTCAATTTTTGTTAATGACGGATCAATCGGAACGTTAAGTTTGGATAGCCAATCAATCATGTCTTGCTTACGGGTATTTGAATTAGGAGGTTTTTCTACGTACTTATTATGATATGCAGCATTATCTACTACTAGTACCGAATGTGGAGCTAAGTTTGGAATGAGTTGATTACGAAGCCATTTTTCATAGTTTTCATTGTTCATCGCGTTGTGATAGTCACCTGTTTTATCAGTAGACTGATACATTAACAATGCCATAGGTATAAACCCCTTTCTACTACCAGCGTGCACTATTATAAGACGTTGTCCTTTAGAAATTAACTGTTTCACTCCGTTTTCTGACGAGTCAGCCCAGCTTTTATCTGCCAAATGTGAGGTATGGATGTATGTTTCATCCATATAAACAATCTCTCTCCCTTGCAATCTGTACTTTTTTATCGCGGCTAAAAACTTTACTCTTTTTAAACGAACATCATCTTTCTCGATAAGTAATTTTCTGTTGTTTTCAACTTTTTTATACCGAAATCCCATTTTTCTAAGAATTTTTCTTAGCGTAAAGTCACATCCCTTAAAATGTATGGCTTCGGATAACTTGGACTTCAGGGCTTTAATTGCAGGTACTTGTTTGTATATCAAATGGAAATTATACACTAATCGGCGTATAACGTTGTAGTCAAAATCGTCAAGACCTAGACAAAATAATTTATTTGGTCTACCCAACTTTGCCGACTTCGGACTATTGGAGGTAGATTGATTTATGTATTCTTTTTGCAATATTTTATTTACTGTTCGTTGAGAAATTCCACTGGCCTCCGAAACTCGTTTTTGGACTGTACAAAAGTAAGCAGTATAGTTGGTATGTTTGAATTTATCATTTTCAGCTAAGAAATATAAATAAATATTGAAAATAACTTCGCAGGCTTGCCGATCTAAACGTTTCCCTTTTCTTAGTGCTTTCGGCATGTCTGTTATAAATTGTTAATGTGGATCGAATAAAATCAATGTTTATTATTTACAAAAATGACAGACAAGAGTGACATGTAAAAGGTCTATACACGAGTCCATGAAGTTTATCACAAAATCTAACATAAATATATTTCTGTGGTATTAACTACTCTATATAGATACTTCCTCTTGCAATGCGACCTTTCCCTACGTTGTCTCGAGGGGTACTGAGTGCGAGTGAAGTAGTAAGACAAAAACGAACATTTCCGAGAAAATACGAAAGGAAAGGATTATTCACTACATCTGTAACACACAATGCCATCTATTAACATGTATATTTGTCAAAGTTCAGAAAATATTTTTTGCTTATCGTCGCCTTAGTTTCTCAAACTCGTATCTTAAACCACAAAGTTACTGAAATTCAAATAATGGATTGTATATACAAATTTTGCAGGCTGATTTCACATCACATTTCCTTCATATTCACACACTGAGTTTTACTTATTCTTAAAGTAATGCATCCAAATTAACAACCTTGATAAAAAAATTATAAATAAATAGAAAGTTTTGCCATCTCCTGAATAATCACCCTTTATAAAATACGAGTTTTTAGAAAGTAAGGCATCGCTATGATCAATATTTATTTATTTATTATAAAGAAAAATTTGACTTTTTATATTTAACATTTACACAATATATAACCTACTTTCAGGCTATTGATCAGCGCCATCTATAAAACGGAATTTCGACCTTTTTTATTGTTACGATCTGTAGAATGGAGATTAGCAGTCTTCTTGATTTATTGGTCCATGGTTAGATAAGGAGGGCAGATTAGCTTATTCATAGATTTTTATGGGTATTCAGTTTGCAATATACATATGGGCTAACAGACAAACGGAAGTGCCCACCTATCAGACAGAGGTTATTGCAGGATAATAAATATTCTTAATATGCAATTTCAACTGCCACAAACTTTGGAACTGTCAGTTTAGTATATTAACTGGTATGTTAAATATTAAAATTAACTATAGAGAACAAGTGACGCAGAAATAATTACTATTTCAATTATATGAAACTATATTTCAATTTATTACATTAACTAATATTTTAATGAATATTATAGACAATAATTTTCCATGTATCTTGTATGAGATTATTAAGGCTCGTCACAGAGCTTTTGTTGTCTTATATAAACTCGGTTATAGGGCCTATACACATGATCAAAACTACCATGCTAAATATGTTGAATAACAAGTAGTAAAAATCCATTGTTAGGATGTTTTCAATAGTTTATTTTGTTTTTTGCACGAATGTGCTTTCGAACCCGGGCTCGCACTTCTGAATGTCACGGAATTATGTGCAAAATTGAATTTAATTTCAAATTTACCATGAGCGTTTAGGTGAAGGAAAATCATCGTGATGAAACATGCACGTCAAGGCAGGTTCTCAATCCTCGGGCAATGTGGGAAGTGTCCAAATCGCATTGGGCTAGCGTGTCGGGCTATGGCCTAAACCCTCGCCTGAGAGGAGACCCGTGCCCAGCAGTGAGACGTATAAATGGGTTGATGATGATGATGATGAACTGAACACGCTGAAATGATGTAAAAAAAGAACATACACAATTGCGCAGCCGGTAGTGCAATAGCAGTTAAGTAAATAGCAGTTGTTTGATCGTGTATGTAGACCGTTTTTCAGTCGATCTGATTGATACTCATTTAATTTGATTTGTATTATTTTCATAATCGTCTATAATAATAATAATGTAGGAATTATTATATTTATCTAGAAAGATATAATAAAGAATAGATATTTCTCTATGATATTACCCGTACATTTAATAACATACGATATGGGATGTGAAGCTAATTAATGTTTTGGTCAACATTTTATGTTTAAAAAAAATATCGTCTACTCTTTCATTTTGGACTCATTTGAAAAGGGCATCATTAGTTTTATGAATATTGTTTAGAAAATTAAATGAAAAGTAACCGTTATCGAATATTTGAGATATTTAGAGCACAAGTTTATTTTGGAGCGAAAGTAATAGTAATTTAAAAATAAAACAACTTTAGCGAATATATTATAAATTTAGAAAATTATTAATATTGCCATTAAAAGCGATAAAAAGCTACACTATGACTATGGCGCAAATAAATTGATAACTTTAACCCTACGTATTTCCTTAGTATTTAGCTAATTATAAATAATTTCACATTTCTATAAGGCGCCGCGCAAACGTGTATCATGTCTTAGATAAATAATCTCAGTACGTAGTGTAAAAAAAACCGACTTCAAAAGTACGTGGAATTACATATAATTACCAAGTTTTATTGAAATCGGTTGCCGGAAAGTGAGCAAACCCGGATTCATCCCCTAGTTCGCCACTATACGGGACTTGACACAGGAGATAATAAAAATAGGTTCTCACTACTCAAAGTATATTGAGAGAAAAACGCCTTGAATTGGATAATAGCAAAATCAACCATTAAAATAATTTTTCCTTATAATAAAATTTAGGCGCTATTTATAAAAATGAACCTTCATGCGTAAACAGCCACCCTTAGAGGTGGATGATTTTCTTCAAAATTAAATGGAACCACTATGGAGGTACCCTCTTTCGAACAAAAAAGAATCATGAAAATCGGTTCACAAATACCGGAGTTATCGCGTAACATACATAGAAAAAAAACACAGTCGAATTGAGAACCTCCTCCTTTTTTTTAAAGTCGGTTAATGATTGATGAATGACGCAACAACGAAAAAAACCTTTTTAATGGCTCTATCGTTTTGGTTCAGTAACTTAAACTTTTGACAGGTGTCAACGTCAAATGTGGAAAATTAAAGGAAAAACATTGGATAAATATCCGGAAAAATATTTATTTTTCTGAAAAATATGATTTTTTCAAAATGTAAATTTTTCCATGACCCAACACCAATTGTATCCAACACAAGACATGCGTTTGCGCGGCGCCAAGTTCCCTTTATATACCATCAATAATAAATGTTTCCCTGCAAAAATATGCTATCAGTATATAAACATAAATTTAGGCCAAAGTTTCTATTTTTAGGGATAATTTGTGTTTAAGAAAACGATGGTTAGTCCTAACGCGTCCGTATGTTGATTATGTGCATTTCATTTTTAGACATTATTACCGTCTTGTGCCATTTCTTTAAAAGTATACTCTCGGACACATAATTTGAGCCACTTTCATATTCAGTAATAAATGCCCTAAATTAAAAAAAAAATTGATTCATCAAACTGGCTTGAATTAGAGCCCCAGAGGTGTAGTGAGCCACAATATAGACGCTTTGACGTATCTCGACCACACGGAAAATCAGCTTTTTGATATTAAAAAATACGAATTAGACTTTAAAAAATAAATAAATAATTCTTCGTTTTGGTCCTTCGAACATTTAAACTTAACAGAAAAGAAAGTGGCGGGTTTTGTACTTAGTTTTTACACGAGTTCATTTTTCGTTTAAGTACTTATTACGTTTTGAGTTTCTTAATATTATTTGTTACCTCTTTAAGCTAATGGCCGTATAGCTAATGCTAAATAAAATAATAAAATAAAATCAGAAAGTACGGTATGGGGCCCGAATCTCCATTGACTAAACTTAGCTCGATAAAAAAATCGCAAAATTCCGGAAAGTTTTCATTATTTATTACGTTGCATCTACGGAAAAGTCAGTTTCATTCGATTTTAGAGATATTTTAATGAAATTTTGTGTCCCGTGTTCCGTAATCATAAAAGACGTCAGGTGACTATGAGCTCATTTTTCACTAAGAGAGAATATTTTATTTCTGAAAGCCAAATGTTTAAATATCGTGCAATGAATTTCTCGGCGGTAGACCTCACACGCTTCAAAGCCTACGCAACCACAATACCATTTCGCCTTAAAAATATAAATGCACGGTGACTCGAATTATGTGTCCGGGAATGTAGTTTACATCTGATCTTGTAATTGAATATTCACTAGATGTAGACCGTTCATATCATGTTACTAATTTAATCTTATTATAAAAGTATTATTTTATATTCATTAATTTTAAATATTTTATAAAATGACTGATATTGTGTTTTCCATTGTCTCGATAATTGTAATTTAAGTATTAGATTTTCAGTATATAACCTTTTATTGTCAATAACAAGTGTGAAGATGATTGCAAATAGAAAAGACATTGTTATCGTAAATTGTAAGTATATATGCCATTAAACCTATTATCATGTATGCTTACAGTTCCACACCATAAGGCTCAATTTACATTGCCGCGGAACGGATTGGAAGTGAAGTACTACATAGTATTATAAACTTTATGTCAATTACGTAACGTACAAACTAGACACGATACTGATAATGCCCTAGATTTAAAATTAGCGACATAAAATAAGCTTTTGCTTGCAGCTTTAAAAAACAATTTTACTTTGGTGAAAGATTAGTTATCTACTGCATTTTTTTACATGGCTACTAGAATTATTTTAAAAGCTAACTTCGGCTTTCTGTGTGAAAAATGTATCCAACAATGCAGTAAAACTATTTCCGATAATCCGTAATACGGAAACAGTAATTAATTAATATTTGCTGGTTTCGCCTTGTATTGACATCTAGTCATTTATCTACTCATTCAGAACATCCTATTCCTATAATTGGTAGTCACCCATATTATAATACAAGAGTCATTCGATTCGGTATCTTTTTCATTTGCAATCAATCTAAGGGTAACTTGGAATGTAGTCAGTAGATAAAGGAAGGCTGATAATGCTTGTAACTCGAAAATTAACGACTATTTTATATTTGCAGATATTTATTATTGTGATGGGTATTTTAAACCATCGAAAATTCCATTCATTTAACAATAATTCCAACACTAGCGGTGCATTTATTTTGTATATAGATCACAGGCAGGCTTTAAAATAATAAATCTTGTAGTTGCAGCATGACTGTGTAGACTTTGAATTCAAGTATTAGCTAAAAAAGTAGAATCTTTTAAAATTAGACATTAATTCGGTGCCAAAGTTGTCGTTTTGCGAGAAAATAAAAATCAACGAACTGGAAAGAATTCCTGGATGTTTGCAAGGATGATTATTATTTAAAAATGTATAAAACCCTTATGTAATCATTATATTTTTTTATAATAAAATTGGGTTGAGTAATTTACGTTTTGCTTAAATTTTTATTTTACCTCTTATCCTTACTAATTAAGGGCGTTAGGTAATCCTATTTAATAGGATATTTTGCTTCATAGAAACATTATTATGTCATATGGCAGTTGAACCGACCAAATGTAAAAAAAAAACACTTTATTGTAATATGAACTGATGCAATAGAAAGGGTTAAGTATAAAGATTAATTCCTTTTAAGTATCATTATTGTAAATCAAAGGAACACCATAAACTTTTTAAATAAGTTT